>NW_028229514.1:17536838-17754002 GCF_053477565.2 Lygodium microphyllum
ATAACATAGCGGTGAGCCATTTGTTGGTAATAGAGGAGGGTAGGAACAGAAGGTCCCAAGAGAGTTCGTCTATGATAGGCATCAAAGAAGGTAGCATCAAATGGATTATGTTTTGAAAGATAGGCTAAGAGATCCATCCTCAGTTGATTAGTACTCTGGGCAAAGGTAGGAGCTGTGTTTTGTCTTTGATTTAGGACCATAGAATCAATCATGGAATGCCACGAATTATCATGACAATCAGCCACTTTGGAGGAATAACTCTGGAACATGTCAGCTATGCGCAACTCCAAATGATTGACATACAAAACAGCCTGTAATACCACATCCCCCACATACCATGCCATATCCACCTCATCTGGAATTAACAAGTCTCCTCGTAGATACATGTAGGACATCAACATGGTATCTGGCGTGACAGAAACTTCAAAGACCATCCTGACTACCTCTGTCAACAACTCAACAGACCAAGCCCCACTCCATCCATCCTCTGGAAGAGGTAAATCCATCGTGGAAAGCTTCATATAGAAAACCAACTTCTGTAAGTGGTAGTGGACAAAGAAAGAATGGTTTGGTAGAACATATTCCTGAAACTGCTCAAAGGTAGACCATAATAAGTCCATTCTAGACTGCAATCTTTCCACTTTATCTTGGAATAGAGGGCAAAAAGTAGCCTGTCTCTGAAGAGCAGCCAAGTCCTGCTGTGAAATAGAAGGAATCAAGGGAACATTAGGGCTCGGAGGAACAGAGCGGGACTTCGCCAGTTGATCTTGCAACTGCTGGATTTGGGAGGCTTGGTTGGCCACTGTGTCAGTAGCAATTTGTAAAGCTGAAAGTTTGACATCTAAGATAGCTTGGAACTCCTGCACTTCTCTGGACATCCTCTCCTTCTCCTCTGAAAGGCTAGTAACCTAGGATTGAGCCTCTAGTAACTGGATCTTCAAAGAAGAGATCTCATCGCTTTGGGTGGCAACCAGTTGGGTTTGGTGTTCCATTTGCTTGAACAAATCTGCTAGGGTATCCTTAACAGAAGCTAACTCAGATGTTGCCTTATGCAATTGGTCCTTAGACAGCATGAGCTCTTCATAAAAGACGGGTACAACTGTTGAACACAGGCTATCACTGACAACTCAATGGAGCTCTGAATATCTTTACAGAGAAAAGGAATTGCATCTCCTGAGACTAGACTGTTCAGGGAGGGAACTGATATGTCCAATGATCCTTCTCGATGTGCTCTGAACAGGTTATTGCAAGTGAGATACCCAGGGAGTTCACTGCCAGAGGTAGCAGGGATATGTACTGAAGGAAGTACTGAAGGAGCTTTATCCGCTACCCTCTTCAAGCGTTTGCGCTGTATGACCAGGGGAGGCGGAGAATCATCATCCTCTATGTCAATGGGTGCTGACTCTTCTGAAGGTGGAGAAGGAGGTACTGGATCTGATGGAGGAGGTGGAGGCACAGTCTTCTGTAAACCTGAATAGGTCAAGAAGGCAGACAACTATGATCCATATGTGACATTGGTAACATTACCCCTGGTGACTTTAACGAAATGCTGATCCATTTTAGTGAGGAGGTAAGTGCTCCAATCAATAGCAACGCCTTTCAACACCATTCTGGAAGCTGCAAAAAGCTCTTTGGACAAGTACTGGGATGGTGTTTTGGCAGGCATAAACCGGTCCTGGAGAAACTGACAGATCGTCTTCCATACGGGATCAATGATCATAGAAAAGGAAACTCCTGAAGAGTTGATCACCTTCTTAACATCCAGCATTTCCCTTGTCTGCTTTTGCAACAGCTTTAGAATCTCGTCATTAGAGAAAAGCTGATGAGTGGTCACAAAAGGTTCACCTTTGGAGGGTAGAGACAAAGCCTTCCCTAAGCCACGTGGTGTCAAAGTCATAGAAATGCCCTGGACTAGTCCTGTCTTCTTGCTGTAAGAGGCCAGAAACTCATCACATAACGATGGATCCTCTGGAAGTAGGGGAAAAGAAGTAGCCACAAAAGCAGCAAGGCCCGCCTTCGTGAGAGGCTCAAAAGTAAGTAGGGAAGAGTAATCCCTACTAACTAATGGGACGTACTGGATAGGGGGAGGAGCATGAGAAGGCGCCATTCAGATAGTTACACACACACCACAAACACAGACAATCAAGGAGAATGCCTGCAAAGCAACAGACAAAAATCCAAGGATAAGAGAACAACCAAAACAATAAAACGTGACTTGACCAACTAACCCCAAGCAAACCACAACCTAGAAAAAATTTGACATGACCTTGAGACATATGCGACCGAAAGCTTCATGCGATGCATCAGACAAACACCCAGAACCCCGTATCAGGCAAGAAAAGAAAAAACAGCATACCGTACCCGTAACCGTAACAAAGACAGTTAACCAAAACATCAGCACATCCGACACATATCAAGACTACATCGGTGATAAACCAGGACTGGACCAGGAAAACAACTCTAATGACTGCGCATACCCATCCCACGAAACGGTTCATTAAAAAGGGGAATTAAGTGCAGTGAGGGGGAATTAATTTAATGAAGGGTTGATTTTAATAAATTATTAAGAATGGGTAAATTGTTATTAGGTGATAAATCTTAGCAAGAAAACGACGGTTCTTTCTTATAAATTAAATTACCAATTATTAGGTGAAAACGGTGCATTAAATCGAATCCCGGACTTGGATACCCAGATTGGGTCTCTAAATGCAAGTTTATTGATTACAAATTAAGGTGATGTGGAGCGCTTTTTTGCCAGCGCGTGCTCTTGTGATAGCTGGTTCATTTTAATTAAAAATTAAAGTGCCTCTGTAGCGCACGTAGCACGTGCTAAGTGAATGACATGTTTATTTTAATTAAAAAGTATGTGTGTGTTGAGCGCGAATGCGCGTGGAACTGTGGGTGAATTAAAGAGTTCATTTTAACAATTAATGTGTGATTAAGGGGGAAATGAAAATAAATAAAGCACATAAAATAAATACCTGGAAGGGGTGTGTATGTAATGCAGAAATGCGCACGGAAGAGTCCCCCAAAAGAAGTGAATCCAGTAAAGGAAAAGTAAAGACCACTGACGAAACAACAAAGACAACACCTTAGTGGATGGGTTGATTTGTTTTTTGGTTGGTTTGTTAATTTTTGTAATTTGGGATTATTTATGGTTGGTTTTTGTTTGTGAGGTTATTATGTGTGGTGGATGTGTTTTGTTGTTTTTTTTTTGGTTTTTTTTTTGTTTGTTTGGTTTGTGGTTTGTTTGTGTGTTTTTTTTAAAAATAATAAGAAGGAAATCAAGATATATAGCACATGAATATGGAGGAAATATCCACAATGGAGTGTATGAAAATAAAATAGAGAGTTGGATGGTTCATTTCCATTTGTTGGTTTCTTTTTTGAATAATAGGGGTACCATGTATGATAATATTTCAAAGTGAAAAATAAATGGAAAATGGTCAAGGGGGGGTGAGGGGAGTTTTTTAGAAATTTTTTAGATTTTTTAAAGAATTTTTTACTATTTTAAATGAATTTTCTACATTTATTGGTAATTTGGGAGATAAATTAGGAAATATTTAATTTTTGAGAAATTTTAGGGTTGGAAATTTCCAGCGGACAAATTCCCAAAAATTGGCAAAAAGCCAATGGAATTTTTAGAAATTTTTTTGAATTTTTAGGAGGTGGAAATTAATTTATAAATTAATTAAATCATGTAAATCATGTTAATCTGATAAGTAAGTTAAAAGTAAGTCAGTTAAGTTCTGTTAGTCTGTGTAAGTCATGGTAGTCTGACTAAGTCAAGTCAGGTTAGTCAGATGGAATTAGGTTAGGCTAGGTGAAGTTAGATAAGTCAGTTAGGGGGGACTAAGTCAATGGAGACTAACCTAAAGGGGGTTAGTTAACCTAAGTTGGGTTAGGGTTAAGGTTAGGGTTAGGTTAACTAGGGGTAGTTAGAACTAACCTAACTAAGGTTAATGAAACTAACCTAGCTATGGTTAATGAAACTAACCTAGCTATGGTTAATGAAACTAACCTAACTATGGTTAATGAAACTAACTAGGGTTAATTAGTATAACTAATGTTAGGTTAGTTAACAATGGTTAGGTTAGTGGTAACTAACCTGAGGTTAGTGAGGGAGGAGGAGGTGGAAGAGGAGGAGGAGGAGGAAGGGGGAAGAGGATGGCGGCGTGTCCGGCGGCGGGCGGCGTCTGTGTGGCGGCGACCGGCTGAGCGGCGGCGTCCTTGGCTGGCGGCGACGACCTCACGACGGGGCGCGGACGGCGCTGGCGGGCTGACGGAGCAGGCGGCGGGTGCAGCCAACGGGCGGGGCGACGTCGGCAGCAGCAGCGTCCGGGTGGGGGGCGGCCACGAGGAGGCGGCGGGGGGTAGGGCGTGGCGACCAGGGAGCAGGCGGGTGGGAAGAGCGTGGCCACAGGCGACTAGCGGGTGGGAAGATCGTCCTCAGGAGCAGCGTGGAGGGCGTCCGCAGGAGCAGCGAGCGGGAGCGTGGAGAGAGGAGGAAAGGAGGAGAAGAAGAGGAGGAGGGAGGAGATGAGGAGGAAGGGATGGGAGGGAGAAGATGAGGAGGAGGAGGGAGGAGATGAGGAGAAAGGGATGGGAGGGAGAAGAGGACGCAGGGGGGAGATGGGGAGGGAGGTGGTTGGGGGTCGGGGAGAGAGAAAGAGGGGGTGGGGGGGATAGGGGAGGGTGCTCGGGGAAGAAGGGAGGGAAATAATGAATTTTTCTTTTTAAAAAAATAAATAAATTTTTTGCTTGTTGGTAAAAGAATAAAGAAGGTAAATAAAAGAAAGGCGTGCCCCTGTCCCGCGCGCGTGCGCGGGGCGGGGTAAAAAATTTTGCCGTGATGGGATCAGAAGGGCGCCGGGATGTCAGGACGGGGCACGCGGATACGACCGGGGCGTGTGGAGATGCGTGAAATCGAAAACGAGCGCGTTCACGGGCGGAACGAGGCGCGCGAGACACGTATAAACCAAGAAAAATTAATATCGCACAATCAGAGCATCGAAATGAAATGATGTAAAAACAAAAATTGGGCAGGACGGCAGGGGGAAGAAAAAGGAAATGTGCAACGGGGGTTTCGGGGGAAAGACAGGGCATTCACATGCAAAAAACGCAAAAAATGGGTCCACAAAAGTTTAAAAAAATTTAATATCAGAAGATCCGTGCATCGGAACGAGGTGCAAGAAGAAGAAAAAATGTGCAAAAAGACGGGCCCGACAATCCTATCATGTCAAAACATGGTTCTGATTGAGATAAGACACGTGCACATGGGAAAAACCCAAAAAATAGACTTGAAAATGGAATCGGAAATTAATATTGGACGAACTGCTTGCCGGAACGACATGCAGTAAAAAGGAAAAATGTCCGCAAGAAGGGGGGCACATGGTTGTCATGTTAAGACGCAGTTCCGGCTGAAGTAGGAGGAGTTCACATGTGAAAAACTCCAAAAAGACTCCCGAAAACTCATTTAAAAATTAATATGTAAAAATCCGAAAGTCGAAAAAGGGTGGAGGAAAAAGGAAAAAGGTGGGGGAAGGCACAGGGGACACGGCTGTCAAATCAAATTGGAATTCTGATGCAAACAGGGCATGTTCACATGGAAAAATGTCAAAAAATACGCATGAAAAAGTCGTAAAAACCCGGAAAATTAATAATGGACAAACCGTATATCGGAATGACAGGGCGTAAAAAGGAAAAATATGAGGGGGAAAGTGGTTGTCAGGGCTATGACGTCAGAGCACGGTTCCGAAACAAGAAAAGCATGTTCACATGGAAAACCAGCAAATTTGCGCAAAATGTGTCAAAACTTAATAACGCAAAAACCGTGCACCGGAACAGGGGTAGGTAAGAAGGAAAAATGGGCCGTTAAAAGGAAGGAATAGGGCTATAAGGTTGGATTTGGACTTCAGGGAACGTAGGATGCATTCACAGAGTAGGACCGTAAAACCAGGGAATGAAGGAAAACTGCAAGGGAACAGCCCCAAGGGTGGGTGGAACATAACCGGGTGGGTGGGAAGGGATCCCATTAGGGTAAAAGCAAGTCATGGCATACATGCATGAGCAGGGTAAGGCATATGCAGAGGATATGCATTGTAAACGCGCAGGGACGCGTCCCCACACTTAAGACCGTAACGGGTAGGGTTAACCGAGCAACTGGGACCTAGGACCACGCCACAGACCATCCACTAACGTCCCCACACTTAAAACATGGCCGTCACGAAGAAACCAAAGTGGGAGGGTTAGAAAAACTTGGCCCATTTCG
Source organism: Lygodium microphyllum (assembly GCF_053477565.2). NCBI lineage: Eukaryota > Viridiplantae > Streptophyta > Polypodiopsida > Schizaeales > Lygodiaceae > Lygodium > Lygodium microphyllum. The sequence continues at coordinate 17,543,110 of NW_028229514.1, forward strand.
TCAAGAAGCAAAGTTGAGTGTCGATGGCACGTCCAGTGTTGTTGTCGACTGCAGGAGGTACCAAGGCATCTTCTCGGCACACGTCCGTCAGGGCAGGTACCACGCAACAGTACCCAGGGAGGTAGCTGATGGAAGGAATCGCAAGAAATGCGTTGTCGATGATGAGGGATATTGCACTCAACTCACAGTCACTCAATTGGAATGAAAGAACAGTCACTCGCCCCATGACTAATATCACTCGAGGAATAAGTATTGAAACCCATATCGCATACCCGGTTTAGAAATCGACAAGGGGGAATGGTGCAGAAGGAGTATGCCAGGGTGCACATTTGATGGTGCATTAGTGCATCCAACCCGTCTGGCATAGGTGCAAGAAGGAAGGCAAGGGAGCCTTATAGTGCAGTGGACAGAACAGGGTGATGTGTCCTGTGATGAGGGCAAAGACCCATCCCGTGGGTGCACAGGGAAATTGGAACATACCTGACTCCAAGTGTCGTAACATCCCTCAAACGCACCTCTCGGTAATTGATTGAAGAAACTCCAGTCAAACTCAACCCACCCTCTATCTCACGCTCTGTTGATAGTTACAGGAGGGCAGCCCGTTCCTGAAACCCATTGATATAATCCGCACAGTCACTTGTGCAAAGATTGTATGCCTTGTGCGCATTTGATGGTGCAATGGTGCATCCCGCCCTGTGCCGGCATACGGTGCGAGAAGGAAGGCAAGGGAGCCTTATAGTGCAGTGCACAGAACAAATTGTGTTTTGTGCATTGAGAGGCCCATCCCGTGCGTGCAACACTGCATTCACACTTCTCACCTCTCATTTGATTTGAAGGGAAAAGACTGGTCACTCGCCCCACTCTCTGTCTCACTCTCTGTTGATAGTTACAGAGGGCAACCCATACTCACTTTCCCATCCGGTTAGGATGAAAGCTCACGTCACTTGATTGTTTGTCGATGAAGATCGCGTCATGAGTTGTTGAAGAGGTGTACCCAGGGAGGTAGCCATCAAATCGAACGTTGTGTTGAATAGGACATGTCATCTGCTAGAGGACAGTTAGACGCTCTGCAGAAAGACCCAGGACATAGCGTACCAAGGGAGGAAGCTTCGAAATTGGATCCTGGAAATATCAATTAATGAATCCACTTTCTGGACTGCTGGGTGTTACCATCTTTTCCACAGCCAGCTTCCCGCCCAAGGGTGTTGACCACCTTTTCTTGGAACGAGGCCTGCTATGACAGGGAATTGCTTCATTTTCTCTCATAACAGATTTGTTTTTTTTTTTTCTTTTTCTTGTTTTCCCCTATTCCCGAGGGTGTTTCCACCTTTTCTCGAAGAATAGGTTGGCATGACAGGGACCTAAGTCATTTTCTCCCATGACCGATATGTATATTTTTCTTCTCTTTTTTTTTCGAATTGAGCAAGGGAATAGTAGAAAGACCATTTGTCAAGACCAACCTCGCCACTGTCGCTGGTGGAAAATAGAGGATAAGAGATCAAGGCTGGAAGGGGGGTTTGAGGGGACAAAGGGTTGCGTCCATTTCATCAGGACTGATTGAAGAACGGCTATCAGAAGTAGCATCATAAGAAGTACAGTGCCGCGCCAACGAGGGAAAGGATCAAGTGTCCGTAATTGTCAAGATCCCCAAGGAGGGAAGTACTTCTTCAGGCGATATCCATTGATCAGAAAGGGATCATCAGAGGCATCAACGGTCTGTACTTGGACAGAGCCATTAGGGTTGACTGCAAGTACCTTATAGGGGCCCATCCATCGCTGTTGGAGCTTGCCAGGAAACTTGCCAAAGCGTGAATCATAGGCTAGGACCAAATCACCTTTTTTGAACTCCTTGTGCTTGATGAAGCTATCATGGTAAGCCTTACGTCGAGCTTGCGTGGCTTCCATGCACTGTAGAGCCATCCTACGAATTTCGTCCAAACATTCTAGGTGCAAGAGACGGCGTTGCAGTGAATCATCGTTTCCCAAACGCTCTTTGATGGCCACTCTCAAAGAGGGTAATTCCAGTTCAACAGGAAAAACAACTTCTGTACCATACACTAGCTGGAAGGGTGTCTGTCCTATTGCTGCTTTATGGGAGGTTCTGTACGCCCAGAGGGCCTCTGAAGTCGATCATCCCAATCACGACGATATGCGGCAATTGTTCTTGTCAGAATCGAGCAGAGAATGCGATTGGTGACTTCGACTTAGCCGTTGGCTCTGGGGTAATAAGGAGTGGACTTGCGATGGCGGATCTTATATAACTCTGTCAACTCTTCCATGACTTTGTTGAGGAAATGCGTGCCTCTATCACTTACCAGCTCTAAGGGACTGCCAAAATGGGTGATGATATTCTCATACATAAACAGGGCCACACTGTTACCATCGTCCCGCTTTAGAGCTTTAGCTTCACACCACTTTGTAACATAATCCGTACATACGAGGATGTATCGGTTCTGTTTCCTTCTGGTAGGAGGATCGATCGGACCTACGAAATCGATGCCCCACTTCTCAAACGGCTTCAAAGGAAGAATAGGTTGCAGTGGCATGGCACTTGTCTTGGTGGGTTTCCCCATTCTTTGACAAGCATCACATCTTTTACAGTAATCATAGGCATCTTTGTGAATTGTAGGCCACCAATATCTTGCTAGCAGAGCCTTCCTGGCTGTAGCTTCTCCTGCAAAGTGACCTCCACATGGCTTGTCATGGCAAGCCTTCAGAACAATCCCAATCTCATTTCCTGCAACACATCTTTTGAGCACTTCATCTTTGCCTTTCTTGTACAGTGCACCACCTAGCAGGGTGTATGGGGCTAATTCTAGCATAAGCTTCTTCCTCTCCCGACTAGAAATGCCAGGAGGGTACTGTTGGGTTGCTAACAGATTGGCAATGTCTGCATACCAGGGAGTTATAGTTTCTACCAAGAATAGGAAAGCATCAGGGAGGTCTGGATCATCCTGCTCCTCGTCTGTAATTTGTGGGATACGCGACAGATGATCAGCCAGAACATGGGAACGACCGGGCTTAGTAATCACCTCAAAGTCGAACTCCTGGAATAAAAGGAGCCATCTCATCATTCGTCCTTTCACATCTGGTTTGTTCATCAAGAAGGACAGGGCCTCATGATCCACATAAAATTTAAAGTGGGTAGATAGGAGGTAATGGCGGAACTTCTCTAGGGCAAACACCATTGCCAAGCACTCCAGCTCTGTCACTGTATAGTTCCGTTTCCTATCAGTGACTTTTCGGCTTGCGTAATAGATCGGTTGATCCAACTTCGAGGAGCCCTTCTGGCAGAGGACAGCACCTAAACCTTCAATTGATGCATTAGTGTGTACATGGAACTCTTTCGTCCAATCAGGAGGTTGCAGAATGGGTACCTCAATCAGACACTGCTTCAGAGTGTAGAAAGCTTTGTCACATTTTTCCGTCCAAGTAAACTCTGCATCTTTCCTCAGAAGCTTGTGCAAGGAGGTTGCCTTTGTTGCAAAATGGGCTATGAACCTTCTGTAGTAACCCAGATGGCCTAAGAATCCCCTCAACTGTTTGAGGTTGGTGGGTGCTGTCAGAGCTGCGATCTTTTCAATCTTTGCAGGGTCTGTTGATATCCCTTGTACAGAGACAATGTGGCCCAACAGGACTCCAGAAGAGACTCCAAAGATGCATTTGTCAGGGTTAAGGGAAATCCCATACTCCCGGCATCGGTCAAAGAATTGTTCCAGGTGTTCCCAGTGTTCACGGATCAAACTATAGACACAGAAGTCATCCAAATATACTTCAATAAAGTCGTATAGATGATTTTGAAATGCGGCCATCATGACTCGCTGGAAAGTAGCAGGGGCATTGCAGAGCCCAAATGGCATCACTCGGTAAGCGTAGGTCCCCCATTCTGTGGTGAAGGTTGTTTTGGATTGGTCTTCTTCTACGATTTGGACTTGGTTGTATCCGCTCAATCCATCCAGAAGGGAATAAAGCTCATGTCCTGCCACTGTGTCCAACAGTTGGTCTGTGAAAGGGATAGGAAAGTGATCCTTCTTTATCTTGGAATTAAGCTTTCGGAAATCCACACATATTCGCAATTTGCCATTCTTCTTGGGTACAACCACGATGGGTGAAACCCATTCACTATTTGCCACTGGATAGATGAACTCAGCTTCCAGAAGCTTCAGCAGCTCCGCTTTCACCAATGTGGAATAATTCGGGTTCATTCGCCTCTGTCGTTGCTGTACTGGCTTGGCATCAGGCTTCAAGTCAATATGATGTTGACATATTGTGGGATCAATCCCCTTTAGGTCTTTGTAGGACCATGAAAACACGTCCAAATTTTCTTTCAACAAGTTGTACAAGGTTGACAACTCCTCTTCTAGGAGACTGCTACCCACCTTCAAGTGGCGTTCAGTGCCTTCTGTATCCACAAAGGTTAACTACCTTTCACCTTCTACTTCACGGATGAAGGTCCCACGGACTGCTTCTGGATACAGATCTCATTCCTTCAAGGGAGTGGTATCCTCTTCTGATGTCCCACTAGAACCAACTTCTTCTTTTGGTGGAAACTTAGGTTGCTCCTTGAGATGTTGAAATGGGATTAGAGCTGTTTCGGGTTTGGTTTCAAAATTAATTACCTCTTGGCTTGAAGACTCCTCTTCTGAAGATGACACATCCAAGAACGTCACATAACAGGGACCCTCTGATGCCTGTTGGGTTTGTGGGACTGGTGCTCGTTGGCACGGCGCATCATCATCATCTTTCTTTGGCAAGGGTAGGCTAGGACGGCATGAGCCACTGCTAAAAGACGGTTTGTTCTTCTTAATCCATTTCTTATAAAGGTTTTGCATATGAGAAGATCCATTTACCAGACCAAATGGTACCATCACCATTCTGTCCCGTAGCATGAGCTTGTCTGTTTCTGATGCTTTTGGAACTTCTTCTTCAAATGTATCCTCTTCAGGTGGGATAGAATCTTCCGTTTCACTTTCATAATCTTCTTCATCCATATCATATCCATCCTCTTCTGTCTCTGTCTTTGCTTCTGCTTCTGCTTCTGTCTCTGCCTCTGTCTCTGCTTCTGTTTCTGTCTCTGTAGGGGCTCTGTAACAGAAGAATTGATCCTCTGTTTCCTCTTCTGCCTCTGTCTCTGTCTCTGCTATGGCCATGTAACAGGGAGAGCAGTACATCCATGCTTCTATCTCACTGTCAGAAGTGATTTCAGAAGTCATTCCTGGTTCAGGCAGGAAGTATTCACCCATTGATAATGGCTTTGCATCTTTTGGAAATCGGCTTACAGTATCCACTGTTAAGGAATGTGCCACTGTTTTCTTGGGAAGGATCTGTTTGACAGCATTTTCGTCTGCTGATGTTCCATCTGTAGCCTCATTAGGGGAGTCAGAAGATAATTCCAAGGAGGTGGATCCATGTCCTTTTTGAGAACCATACAGTTTCAGCATCACTTTATTGGGTCCTCTGCCCAAGGTCAAGGTTCCTTTGAACCAATCCGTCCTTGCTCGGGCTTCAAAAAGCCATGGTCTGCCCAGTAATAGAGGATAGGATGTGCCATAAGAGTTTGGCTTCACCACCAAATAGGTTAGCCAATAATCTTTTCCAGCCACTGTAGTCTTCACATATGGGAGAATGCCCAAAGGCTTGATTCTACTCTGATCCGCCAGTCTGATGAGCCATTGGGTTGGTTACAGTCCTTGTAAGCCTAGATCCTTCATTGTAACATCCGTCATAATGTTCACTGATGAACCACCATCAATCAGTGCATTTGCAATGAAGCAGCCTTCTATCCACACGCCAGTCTCTGGAGTACCCAGATCTAGGAAAGCATTAGCCACATCCACTTCTTTTATAGGCTCTGGAGCTTTGTTGGACTTTGTTGCTGTTGAGGGAGCAATCCTTAAACCACGTCTTTTTGTCAGTATACTTTTGAATCTTTTCCGGCAACTAGGAGACAACATCAATAATTGTCAGAATGTGAGGTTTGGTTTAAAAGTATCTAGATCTCTTACTAGATCGTATTCCTTAATAGGATCCACTGGCTTCTCTAACCGGTTAGGGAATGGGGCAACACCCATTTTCATTTTCCCTCTTTCTTCCAACAGAGGAATTACCGGAACTTCTTCTGCCACTTGTGTCACTTCCTCCTCTTCTGTATCCTGGACCTCTGGTCCTGTCTCTGTAACTGTCTCTGTAACTCTCTGTGGCACTGTAGTGCTCTGTACAGCACTGTTAGGCTATGTTCTGTTCTGTTCTTCTGGTGGAAGATTGAACTTCACTGTTCTGGCAGGAGGGTTATTTTCTTTCTGGATAGGTGGTTCCTTCTGCTTTGCACGCGTGATGGCAGCAACTTCCAATTCCACCAAATTGGAGGTAGGCTCTTGAGCCTTGGCCGAACTATCAGTAGCACTGTTTTTCACTGGGGCTGGGCTTGGATAGTCTTTTGCAGTGTGGCCTTCTCCTTTGCATCGACTGCATAAGGGCTTGTAATCCACTGACCTTCGAAGATTTGGACAATTTGGTGAGATGTGTCCCTTTTCTTCGCATCTGTAACATTCCACTTTTGATCTCTGACCACCGCCAGACTGTCTTTCTCTGTAACTTTGAGAGGGAAATCTTCTGGGTCCGAAATTAGGACCAAACTCTCTAGGCTTGGGCCCAATATCCTGTGTTGTCATTTTGGATTCCAGCAAGTTGAATCTTGCGTCTTCTTTCTTCCTTTTCCTATCATGCATCTCCTTCAGAGAGCAAATGTCCTTTGTATGGTTCTTCCGCAAACAGTAGGAATAGAAGGCCCTAGGAATAGTTGGTTTTCGTGTACATTCAGTGGCTAAATGGCCTGCTTGATGACACTTACCACACCAAGTATTTGACTGCATCACATCTCTTCCTGCTCCTACAACATTGGATATGCTAGCGGTATTCACTTTCAGCGTTTGTAGCTGCTCTGTAATCACATCCATCAACTCCTTTTTGATGTTTGCAACTGAGTTGGATAAGTAATCCTTCAAGCTTTCTCCTCCGGACGTATTGGCAGTAGGGTTTTGAGGAGTCTCTGTAATCACTGCATAAACGGGTTGGGCTGGTACAGAGGGATCTCTATTTTGGTTTTGATTCAAAGCTCCTGTTTGAACTGTTGGCTGTTGACTCCAGTTGGTAGGGTTCCACTATTGCTGCTGATTTGGCATGGAGGAAATTGGTTGGGACCATTGTTGTTGTGGTTGAACCACCATTTGAGGTATGGATTGTGGCCACTGTGGATTTGGTGCACTGTACTGTGATACCGAGGGCATCTGTTGGTAGGGATAGGGAACAGTCCCTGGAACTGCATTTGGTGGGTACATCAATCCTGGCATCAGAGGAGGTAGGACTCCTCTTCCTGTATTCATCGCTAATCGAGCTTCCACTTCATCGTACAGTCTTGCACCTTCTGTTGCAGCTTGTAGTGTGGCTGGTCTTTGTAGCTCCACAAACTTACGGACTTCTGGTTGTAATCCTCTGAGAAACACCCCCTTCTAAATGCCATCATCTAGATTATGGTTAGTCCATCTCTTCAGGATGGATTCCATTCGTGAGACATAAGCTTCTACTCTTTCTCCAGAGGATTGACTTAGGTTCATAAATTCCTCTCTCATCCACTCTTCAAAACCTTCACGCCTAAATTTAGTGAGGAAGGCCAACTTCAGGTCATCCCATGTGCCAAAAGTTCCTGCTGCTTGTCTCTCATACCACTGAAATGCTGCGCCCTTGAAAGTGGCGGGGAAAATTGCTAACCAATGCTTAGGGGTTCTAGCATTGTTAGCCACACACGCTACCATAAACTCTGCTACGTGAAGATCGGGGTCTTCATTGTACTCTCCCTTAAAAACTGGCAATGGGACTACATTCGCTGGCCTGTCATCAATATTTCCAGGATGGATCTGGCTTGGAAGTGGACCTCCAGTCAGGAGGAGGAAGGGCTTGATGTGCCATTGGGACTTCTGTAAAGAGTTCCTCAAGGGCGTCAAAAGCGGCTTCTACTGCGAGCTCGTTCTCAGCCTTGATTTTTGCTTTCTCTCTTCTTACGTACCTCTGGACTCGTTCTAACGCTTGCCTCTTTATTGCGTCATTCATCAGGGGGTTGGCTCCACTAGGTTGTTAGTGCTCCACACAGGGTTAACAAAAGGCTTCACTCTCTGGAGGGTTCTCTTGCCAACATTTCTTCTACTTCTTTCTTTTCAACGTCCCTGAATTCTGCTTTCATGCCACTGCACAGAGGAAGGTATTCGATTCTGAAGGTGTCAAAATGCATACGTCTGAGCATTGTGGTGTTGCCATCATCATAGTAATGCCAGCTTTTGATGGTTTCAACAGTGTATGTTGTAAAGAACACTCTGTCTACCAAATTCCAGTGGGTTGCTAATTGAACAAACTGAAGATTATCAGTACACCAAGCATCCCATGTATCTTACTGTTGAGCATCCACGAACAAATTCCAACTCTTTTCCTTCTTGTCTTTGTGAACCTCTACAGACCAAGACTCTTGAAGCTTCTTCACAATCTCCCACTTGATGTTGTCTGGAAACTTCTCAATGAATGCCAAATCTTCCATGGATGGTCATTCTCTCTATTTCTACTTTTTAGTTTATTCCCAAACAGTTTGCCACCAAGATGCAAGTTTCTGCTACTTCAATAGGAAGAGGAAACTGTCCACCACATAAAGCATGCATCATGATGGTGATGTGTTTTCGCCATTCTGGGATGAACCTCTTGTGGAAAATGGCTTTGATTATGAGGAATTCCAACTCTTCAGTGGAAGAAGGAACTTTACAAACATCCATTGAATTCTTCTCTTCTTGGCAATGCCATTTCCTTCATTTTCAGCCTCTTCTGGTGCTTGTTGATGGCAATTTTCCCCGGCTGCGCACCAAAAACATGGAGCCCCGAGAGGAACACCAAGAAAAAGGGAATTCTCTTGCAAGAAAAACTATCTTGTAACACCAACAAGCTTGTTTATCATGTTTCATATGATCACAATGAAGAAAAAAACACCAGGCACAGCAATTCTTCATGCAGCATTATGTAGATCTCCCACGGATTTGGTAGAATCAACCATATTCTTCAATATCTTCAAAAATCCATCAATAGAACAAAGAAAGCAAAGGAATACACCATCTTTGAATGGAAATACATCACATAGTATTCATCTTCAATATCTTCATAGTCTTCTCTCTCAATCTCTCATATACAATCACTCTGTTTTTGTAGAATTGGCTATCTCTGACTCTCTCTTTCTCTCTCCATCAATAATACATCATATCCTCACTACAATCTCTCAAAATCACCCTCAATAATCCCTCTTAGGTCGTGGATACCCCTCCCAAGAGGTATGTCTGATATAAAGAGTCACCAGAGCCACTACAGTGTCCTTTTATAGCTCACTACTGTCACTTCACTCTAATCTTCACTTGAGTCTTCAGCAGCTACTTCTTCCACTTCTTCAAGCTCTTTTGCACTTGTATTCACCTCTTTCCAAGGCTAGAAAACTTTCCCAAGCTACATTCTCATCCATCAGAACACATACAGAAGCATACAGAACAGTCACAGAACAGAACATAGACAGAAGCTCTACAGAAGACCTACAGAAGGTCATCAAAAGCACATAACTCATTCTTAAACCATTCCAAACAACAAACCATTCAATAAGCTTTCTCAATATCTCAATCTTCATCAATCAATACTCCATCCCTCTTTACAGATGACAATCAGAATAAAACAGACCAAAACAGAGCAAAACAGAAGGTATACAGAACCAATCAGAACATCACAGAACCTCCAATAAATATCATGATCTTCCAAAACCCAATCAATATCATCCAAAACACTCTCAAACCACTTCCAAACCAATCAATCATCTCATAAAATCAACCATTCAGCTCTCAAAAACAACAAAAATCAGCCAAAAAAACAAGTCATTTCAACACTCAATAGCATCTTGTATCTAATTGTTGTCCTTCTTTTTACCCTCTTGTTTGCTATCTTGTTTTTGCTCCAATTTGACCTCTTCTCCATAACATGCTTGAAAGGCAGCTTATTTGCAACTTTCGGCTGATCCACACTTCTTCTTGTCACTCTCTTAGATGTCCCTTCATGATCTTCATCTCTCTTCTATTTCTATTTCACAAGTACATCCATATTTTACACTTTTGCTAAATATGTATACACTGAATATGCATCTACTGGTGATTCCCAACTAGTCATGTCATGAATATCTTGCCATGCATGAGACATTTTACTATTAGTAGCCTTCCTCTTTTCAAATGCATGCAAAGCATGTGTCCATATTGCAACCAACCACACTTGGCCAAGCATTCTATCCAATTAGAGACCAAAAGTAGCAGCAAGTACAACCATATAAGCATTTCAAATAGCCAAGTCTTTCAATAACTTTTGCATACCTCTCTTTCCAAAAATTCAAAGCAAGAGGCAATCTCGTTTCTTGTGCATGGATCTTGCCATCTTTCCAAAAGATGAGCTACCATGCCAAGGCCTCTTGATAAGCAACAAAATCCTTTCTTTGATGTTGCAAACTATCACACCACATACGTCTTTTCCCTAGTTTAGGGGTTGCTACCCATCCCCTTTCCTCTTATCCTTTCTCATCTAGTTTTGCAACCTTCAATTGAAGATCCCACATACCTTTAACCAATTCATCTAATACATCTTTCCTAATTGTGGAAACAATAGGTGCAACTCCATAAGGTTGGCCACGTAAGCAAGTGGCTTACTAGATACATCAATTGTTTTGCTTGTAATAGTGGGCAAGCTAGATATATGCAATCTTTCTCTTCTTCTATGCTTTTTCATAAGTGTAGAAACAACATACATAACATGGCTCCACTCTATTTTAGGCCATGTCTCTGTAGTCTAATCCTTTGATTAATTATCAAGCTTCGCTTGAAGCTCAAGATCTACCACTTCTAGAAACATTTCAATTTTTTGACTTGCAAGAGCCTGCTATTTTGCAAGATCTAACTACTCAAGCTGAATTTCAAATTCTCTTGATAACTCTAGAGCATAATACCCTTATTGGGCTTTAGAATCTTGTGGGTAATCAAATTGGTGTCTTCAATGTAAAATTCTTCCTAGAGGATCTTCTTAAAAACTACCCAATCAGCATCCTACATGTACAATGCAATAACTCAGGCTTTCAATTCATGCACAATGACCCATACAAAATACCAACTCTATGCAAGTTGAGCCACCCAAAGAACTCCATCTTTTGAGCATAGGTAAGAAAATATGTGTATACATTCGTGCCATTAAACAACTTCATCTCATGCTCTACTACTTATAGAACATTCATCACAACAGTTTGTGTTTGAGCAAAAGCATGCATCACATGTTGGTATTATTGTACCTACATAAGCATATTCATATTATGTACTAATTGCTACAAAATATCACTAAAAACTATGCTTAAAGATTCTCCCATCCTACCTTTCCTTCCTATGACCTTTCACATCAAGTTCACTAATGTTGGACGTATCCACTGGGGATCAAAGAGAGAAGGAAGTAGAGAATAAGAGATAGAAGAGAAGGACAAGAATAGGAAAGAGATCCAAATGAGCCCCAAGAATCCTAGAAATCAATTTCTCTTCAAGACATGTCCATAAATCATGAATTAATCATAAAACCTTATGCCAAGTCTGCCAAATCCTTTACACAAGACAAAGACAATGCTCACATATCAAGTACTTCTCCTCGAAGCACTATGTAATGATAGAACTTGAGAAGATAAATAAAATCCTTGTATGGGACTCCAAACACACTGTAGCGCTCTATATTATTAGTTATTACAATAGTTATAAATGGATCATTTGATGGCTAAACTCCAATACAAATTATTCCTCAACTATCTAGACAATGTCTACTACTTCAAATCATTCTCCAAGCATTAGATCTCCTAAAGAACCCTGCAGAAGTCTTGATTAGCTTATGGAAACTTGCTACCCTATTTTAGACAACCAATAATGGATTATAAAAATCTTGAATAAGAGCTTTCATGTATTTGAACTTCTCTTTGATGGTGGTTAGAGATGGTTCCCCTAAGGTATGGGACCCAAATTTAAGTGATAGAACTCTTCTGAAGCTTAAAAATTGAACGCTAAAGTGTTATGGTTTCTTTTAGCCCTATTTTGTCTTTTCAAAACAATCCATTTCAACCTACACAAAAACTCTCTTCCCCTCTCCAAAATCATGCTCCAGGCATCCTCCTCCTTTCCCACTTGTGAGGGCTATTTCTCCTTGTCTCGCACTTGCTTTGCATGAGCTCCTTCCTCTATCCAAGTGTCGATCAAAGGAGGCAGCACCCTGAGACTATCTACACTAGATTTTTATGAAAATAGCCTCGTTTTCTTCACACTTTTCTAATTCTTGTTGATCAAATGATTATTGAGTCACTTAGGTGACTTTCTACTCTCTATCTCATGTCATATACCATAATACTTATCATAGTGCATATCAAGACTTTTAAAGACCCAAGTGTTGCATGATCATTTCATATGGCTCAATAGAGATAAGTTGTGCCTACCTCTAAGGCACTCAACTTTTTTCCTTTTCACACCATAGACTAAAGATTGCATGACACCTAGTATATTGCAGCCCCATCGAGGCTTGCGAGGAGGCTCTCTAGTTAGGCTGATTGGTGGCAGATGTTGGCATTACTAATGAGATCGCCATATTGCATTCGGATTCCATGAGTGTTATTCAATTGACCTAGAATCCGGTCTTCCATGTGAATACCAAGAACATTGAGGTGCATTACTACTTTATTTGAGAGGTTATTAATAAGGACAAGTCCATTGAGTTTCAACTGACCAAAATCCTACATATCTACTCACTAAGAGTCTCTCATTGGAGCGTCCTGCCTTCCTTAGAAAGTTGATGGGAGTTCGATGGGTGTTGGACGAGATAACATCTTACCTCATCTTATTATACTTATGTGCATTTGTATTTTGTTACTTTTTTCTTGTTCTCCCATCACTAAGGTACATTCACCTTTAAGTGGGAGGTTTTTAGGGGTAAATGTGCTTGTGCCTAGCCACCCATGTGTTAGTTACACTGACAATAACTGCACTGTGTATTAGTTACCCACACACCTTTACATTGTAGGTGGAAAAATACCCATCATTGCCACTTTATTATTTATTCTTTCAATGACATTTGAATAAAGGGAAGGCCACGGTCAAACATTGTGACTATTGGAGTTCCCATATCTTCTCTCTCTCTCTCTCTCTCTCTCTCTCTCTTTTGCTCCTTCCATCATAGCTCCTGTTTCCACTCCATGCTTCCACTTCATTGCCAAATAAATTGAGGTGGAGATAAATTCTAGACTTGAGACAAAGGATAGTAAGAATGTGAAAAATCATGGTAACATATGCTACTAAGAGGAAAGAAAGAAAAGGTGAGATGTTGATGTCTACCTAAATGGAAAAGAGGCCAACATTAAGCGAAAAAATAGGGATCAAATCATGGAGATTCTTCATCATTGCTCGCTATGGAGTTGGAGAGGATTATACTAGATTGTATTAAAGACCCAATGAAAATTTTGAAAATGCTATTATCAAAGGCCTGGTTGGTGACTATAAGTGTGACAATGGAAGTATCGAAGTGACTCGTGGATTGGATTCCTAGTTGGTTGGAAATGTCTTGGAGTTGAAATCTCCTTGAATATAGCCCAACGGATTCTACTTCTCCACGTCACTTGGAGTATTAAAGATATGTGATGCTAATTCTATTGGTGTGTGAGCCTTATATTGAGAATGTCATTTTTTTGAATTCGGGCTAAAATTATATAGGCACCATTATGCTCGATGTGAAGACCTATTTTATATTTGGTTCTTCGATAGAATAAATTTCCAAATAATTTTTTAATGAAAGTAGCATACATCGAATTCATTTGAAGATTGGGTTAGAATGTTGATATCCCCTTATATGTTGTGCTCCACTAATTCTGGCCATAGAATTTGTTATTCTTTTCCCTCTATTGAGCTATAAATATGTTACAATTGCATGCATGTGAGTTCTATACTTGACCATTAATATTTGTATCATTGTTTGTTCGGGTTCAAGTGCATGGTTTTTTTATGTGGGTTTGGAGTTTTTGTTGCTTTAGTGTTGGGTAGTTCTCTAGTGATTCTATTGAAGTTGCCATTGTAGTAGATAGTGCCATTTTAAATGTTTCTACCATAGTATTGTTACTATGGTTGTTTTCATAACAGTTAATGGAAGTGTTATTGGTAGGATTGGTTTCATAATCTCATCATTATCCTAGTAAATATACATGACAATAGTGCCTCAAATGTGTTCATGTATATTTGTGTAACGTGTCCACCTATTCACTTGTAGGACACGTCTTAGCATCCCATCGAGAAGAGAGTCCAGAAAGCGCCACCTGGCACTCCCACGAAATGTCACGGGGATTGTGATCTAGGTCTTCTCGAGTCTGCCACGAAGCGGAAGCATTCCAGCCGCTCCCACTTAGGACCGACCTGAATCAGGGTTTCCCTAGTTGTTAAATTCCTAGAATGGTAGCTAGTGTCGAACCCCAGGCAAACTAATTTACACAAAAATATCAGGGTCGAAGTGGATTCATGCTGCACTTGGTTCAAGGAGAATGGGAAACGAGAGGGATGCAAAGCTCAACCTCTCTGCCCATAAGGCATAGTCCCATTCCATTCCCCTAAAACAACACAAATCGGGACTCTAGATTCCTAGATTCTAAGTCATCGTTACCTTGCTATCAACTTCTTTCGAGAAAAGTTCCCGGCCAATCGCGACCACCCTTCCGTAGGACGGACCCATGGTCACATCCACCACACTTTCCTCAGGGTTGCTTTAGTTATCTAATTACCTATCACATTTAGTTTGACAAGCAAAAACAACATCCTTAATTAGCCAATTAATCACCGGTTCCTTCACGTAATTTAAGCATTGACATAGAAAATCAATGTCAAACAAGTTCATTTTCAACAATTGATCTTATTTATCAGTCTTTGGAATACATCATAATAATCCATCCTGAAGGCTAATCCATAATCCACCCGAAGGCAACCCATAATCCGCCCGAAGGCAACCCATAATCCGCCCGAAGGCAACCCATAATCCGCCCGAAGGCAATCCAACAATCCTCAGGGATTACTAATCCAAGTTTCCGCCTGTAGACTAATATGCAAGCCTCAAGATCCAATCCTGAGTCATGTGGGCCTCTTGTGTAGGACCCGGAGACAAGGGATTTACGGCCAGATCCCCCTGGCACCCAAGCATCCTCCTGCTCCAAGTAGGACCCACAGAGAAACCTCTCGCAGCGAGTTCGGTCCACGTACCCGGCGTTGTCGAAGGGTTTTCGAAAGCCAAGTCGCGACCACTGAGGACTTTGAATAATTTCAGGATAGAAGATTCAACATATGAATAATCCTCTTTGAAAAGGTTTTGTTTTAAATGTCAGTCTGAGAAGCATCAGTAGGTGCTAGTTGTATTCCAATACAGAAATTAAATTCGCATGACATTGCATGATCAAACGAGCAATAAGTCTTTGCTAATGTTTTCTGATTTTTGTTTTTAATGACTTCATAGGCATCAGGTTGCAATATCACTGAAAATTTCTGGTAGACCTGGTTTCCTTTATGAAGTCTTCTCAAGGCTGCTGCCACTTTGTTTATGTGCTTTGCTGGTTACATCCTTAAATTTCTTCTCAAACATGTACTTCATGATTTCCCATAGAGGAACAGCAGAGCAGCAGAATACAGAGAGATTGATGTTTTTCCCTGCACCTTCATGGACACCTTGGCCACCTCTGTCTTTAAGCCTTGGTTAGCCTTCCTTCCTTTCTTCCTTCGTGCTCTCTTGCAAGTTCTGTCTGAATAATATTCAGGTGCTGTCAAACTGGTAATAGTTGCCCAATTTAGGCTTGATTGCCTCTGAATAATAATCAGTTGCTGTCATCTGCCCTGCTGCCTTGCCCTGTGCTACTAGGCTTCAATTACACAACCTCAAAAACTCCCAAGTGTTGCACCTTGCATGCTGTAAGAGAATATGCACCTGCAATCCTTCTTAGATGGCACACCGCTTCGAAGAAGACACTCTTTTGTCCTACTGAAACAAGCAATGCTCGGGTACATTTGTCTAAGTCCAAGGCTTGGAAACCACAATCCAACTCTCGCCTCTGTTGTTACTGTCATGTTAGCTTCTCTTTTTATTGATTAAATGAAGAGCTCTAACAAATCTGCAGAAGGTGACAATCGGGAGGAAGGAAACGATGAAGGAGCTGCTGCTTCCTTGGAGAAGGGTCGCAGAAACGATCAACCTTCGTCTCCTTTCTCCTTTCTTTATGACAAAGGTCATGAACAGTGGGGGGGGTGAAAAATCACCAAAAGCCGTAATATGAAATGTTCCTTTCCTTCTTTTCCTTCCTCAGATCTCCGAGGGCCTCAATAAACGCAAGCTTCAGCACGTCTTTGAGCGGGGGGGCCGATACAGCTGCTACTGCGGGCGTGTGGATACGGCTCTCTGATTCCTGATGAAAGCATGTTCTATTATTCACCAGAAGCAGCACCATTAGTTCCAGACCCTTGGTAAAATGACTCCGAGAGTACAGTCGGTAATTCTCAGCAAATCTCTCATGCCTCACTACAAAGCCCCTCCCAGTCCGCCGTTCCTTCACACGATCGCGACCTCTTCATCCACTCTCATTCCCCTTCTGTTGTCGCAGCATTACGTCAACTCTTAATGAATCTTTGTCTTCTGATCTTGGCATTCCTCTCGTAGCAGAGCTTTGTTTTTCTTTTCGTTGATCTCCTTCCTCTCCATCAACAAATGTCTCATCCTTGCTTGAAACCTCAACAGCATTACGATAATCACCATAAGAGCTCCCAACTCTACCACCAGCGGAAATGGTATTGGAGGCTGCTAAAACCACATTTCGACAGAGGTGAAGCCAACGAGATGGGCAAGATGGGCATGCAGCTTCCAGCAGTCGAAGGAGTGTAAGTCACACCAATGATATAATTTGGATCTCTCTCTGCAAGGTGGCGCAATGTTGAAACAGCAGCTTGTCTCAGAGAAGGCTTTTGTAAGATTGTAACGAGTATACTGACGCCTTTGGGTCGCAAG
Source organism: Lygodium microphyllum (assembly GCF_053477565.2). Lineage (NCBI taxonomy): Eukaryota > Viridiplantae > Streptophyta > Polypodiopsida > Schizaeales > Lygodiaceae > Lygodium > Lygodium microphyllum. Next base: position 17,560,255 of record NW_028229514.1, read on the forward strand.
CTTTCAAAAACACCTGTTGCAACCAACTGCAGTGATCAGACGGCTCAAGCACTCTGCCGCAAACAAACGAGTGCTATAGCGAGGTAGTTGTTCTCCTTCTTTACTCTCGCGCTTCCTCTGATTCTCAAAGCCCGACTAGTTCTAACATAGGTCATGAGGATCATGCCCTTCCCTTCTCGTCGACTCCCCCTCTGTTTCTGCCTTTTCCTCCCTCCCAAAATACCTCTTTTCTTTTCAAAATAGCTCCCCTTCTTTTCTTCATTCGTATCCTCTGTTCCCTTTTTTTCCCTCCTTCTTTAGCTTTTCAAAAATCCCCTCTTTTCCCTCTTTCTTTCGTGTTTTCTTTTTCCCTTTTTTTTTTCTCTCAAATTAGCTTCCCTCTAGAATCAGAAAAGCACCAAGGAAGAGTAGGCCCAAAGTAGCCGCGAGCTGTAATGCCAAAGAACCTCAATCGAAAGTGTTCCCACTCGGAAGAAAAGCACAATTTCAGCATCACATGTGTGTGTAAGCATATTGAATGCATGTCAAAGGTTCAAACTTTTCTGTTCTGTAAAATCCACTCAGCTGAGTACATGAACAATAGTGCTAATGAATTTTGGCAAGCAGTGGTTCCATGATCAAGGACAACACATGAGCCTCATGTTCATCTAAAAATTCACTGGTCTTCTTAAACTCCCTTGTTGATACCATTTGCATCTTCAGCATAAGCAAACAACTTGTGAAGCTCGGAAAAACCATACTCATTGCAGATCTAGAACCCGTTCTCCTTCTAATTTGTTTATACCAAATATCAGATTCAATCCCAAACAGCGCTTGTCTCTTCTGTAAAATTGAACATGAACCAACTGAAAGAAAAATGTTCAAGCAAAGCAAAGCACAACGTCTACGCCAAAGTATGTACAAAATAACAAATCTCATGTACAACTTTTGGGTGGTTTTCACACCTCAAATGCGCAGCAATACGACAGCGTGGCTAACAACCCCCTTGGTTAGGGTTAGGCGGATAGTCGGGGGTAATTGAAGATGCCTCTCCCTCCAGGCCTTCAATGTGAAGCATTAATTATCTTTCCATCTTTAGTTTCTTGAGCAAAGAAGTACAAACAATGCTCCTAACTGTACAAACACAATAAATCCAGTGGTCATTTATTTGGCCAATTACTAAGGTGTGTTCCTTCTTTCCGAATGCATCCAGCATTCGATCCAGGATCAATTACGACTTGGCAAGATCCCCAAGGGTTTGTTTGTTTACCCTTTTATCCTTGGGTTAGGGTTTATACCCTGATAACCCAAATTAACCAACACCTTAGGTTCCTTAAATTAAGACAGTAAATCATGGGCAACCTTGTCGCCCCAACTTGATTGGTTAATTTCTTGCTAGGCAATACATAACTTCCCTAACTTGGCAAATCGGTCCAAAGAAGGTGATGTAGCAAGATGTCTACTCATCCTCTTGCAAATTAGACTTGCACCAGAACCTGCCAACCTTACTCCAAGGAGTGACAAAATATATCCTATGATTTAAACACAAAGCCATGCGACGTTGCAACTTGTTGCACGAGACAAGTGTTGCACCTAACTTGTGGGGATCATTTCTCCCATCAAACGGCATTTCTTGGTCAAGATGTAGGACTTGGGAGTCCTCTTGACCCAACCGAACCCTTAACCATACTAGGCCGACAACGTTTGGCCCTAGGGTTTCTAAACTCAATCGGAAGTCTAGTATTAGGCCAATTTTCCCTAGGGTAAAACCCTAGATCGTTATTGTATGGGCGTCCAATTAACCCAAACATTGCATGAATGTGGGTAGGACCTTTGAGGTCGGAGTTATCAAGTCGGTTTTTCGAGTGCGATTCTAAGCATAATTTTATCGCGACTTTTCTCTATCTATCGCATTGAGGTAATCACCATTTGAGTTACATCATTGCAAGTGAATTACCTAATCGATCTAACGGTCTTGAGACTAGAGGTGATCTTTCGTTAGAAGAGATGCAAATCTTTTTCCTAAGAGATGTAAATAATTGCAAAACATAACATTCCATGCAAATATGCAATTCATAGGCTTTTCCTTCTATGTAGTTAAAACATTTCAATGATCATTTCTTTTTCCTTGCACTAAAACTATAATGATGCAATGCAACCAAGATTTAATGACTGACAATTTAGGACTAACTCGTATGGAAACCTACGCTGAGTTTCAACAAGAACTATACCTATAAACCCTTTATCCAATGCATTGAATGCATGATTGCATCTTCTTCTAAAACAACTTTGATAAAGAAGTTCATGCATGAGTGAATTTCATAGGACTATTTATTGACTTAATCCGTCCTAGAACATTTAACCGAACTTAAAATGCAAGCATCCTCGCATGCAATAGGTAAGTTCATGGTTTTCTTTTCATGCAATGCAATTCTTTGGACAATATTCAATGGCTTATAAGATTAACCTTTATACGAATCACATCCATGGATTTAAATCATAAATGTAACATGCGACAAGCTCTATCCTTCTTAGCACGAGCCATCTCTAATTTAAGCATCACACATGCAAGGGGATTGCAACTACCCTTGTTAACAGGAGTGTAAGCAATTTCAATTAATCGGCATACACTAAACATTGTAAATCGAAGAGATGAGTGCATTTAAATTTTTCTAAGAAACCATCGTGCTTAAACGCATTCCTTTCATGCAAGAAATACAATTGGAACATAGGCTTGAGGACTCGCAGGAATATCCACGTGTAGACTTGGGTTGGAGGCTCCCGCGTGTGCGCCTCACGTCTTTAACTTTGGGGCCATTTTATGTCCTGTATTTTTTTGTTGCAGCAGCTCCCCTTGGGTTACTCGCGCATCTCGAAGACTCACAGTCCGCAATCTCCCTCTCCTGCACAGGATCAGGGGTCTTGAAGGTTTGGGTTTAAATTCTCGAGGAAGACCGTGTGTACAAGGCTTATGGAAGCCTAACTTTAGAAGCTTCTAAAGAAGCTTCCTGTCTTCTGTGACAGCAACGTGACATGGAGAGAGAAAGTGATAGTGGAGGAGATGATGATGAGGAAAATGATGAAGATGGTGGTCGTGGCATTGAAGGCAGCAGCCTGGCAGACAGCGTTGCGTTTTTGCAGCAGGGCGACGATGGCAAGCTACACTGTAGCACCTTCTCTCTCTCTCTTCTCTCCCCCCTCCCTCAAGCTTGGGGAGGGGGTGGTTTTATAGGCTTTAAGGGGGGGAGGGGGGGGAAGTAGCCTCCCACGTGGTTGGCTTGCATGCCTCCTCTCTCCCCCATGCTCTCCACATAACACAAGGTTTCCACCATACTCCCTCTCCCCACCATGCATCGACTAAGGGGAGGTGGGGTAAATAATAAAAAAATTTACACCAGAATTACCCATTATCCTCTTTTTTCCTGTAGAAGAGGTGTTCTCGAACGGGCTTGCGGGTTTTTGCCTAGACCTCCTACGCTCGATGCAATGAGCTGTTTATTGAAGCACGCAGGGTAAGGACTTAGCCACTAACATCATTCCGTTGTGGGAGATGACTTAGCATTGCTTTTGTGCAGGGCTTGTAGTGGTCAAAATTCTTTAATATTTCGTGTGGAAATATTACATTCTCTCCCCCTTAGAGGAATCGAGATGTCCTCATCTCGAGAAGAACTGGGGGTATTGCTGGTTGCGAGTACTTTCATCCATTCAAGTGGCATCCTCTTCGGGATAATCATTCCACTGGATCACGTATTCTCTCAAGGTTCTAGATCTCAAATGCCTCTCCCTAACATGTAAGATCCTGTCAGGCCATAGCTCAAGGACTCCTTGGCTAGGCATTACAACTTGTTGATCATCAAGCACATGACTAGGGTTAGGTACAAACCTCTTCAGTAGGCTGATATGGAATACATTATGAACTTTTAGGTTCTCAGGGAGTTGAAGCCTATAAGCTTTAGGCCCTAGGCACTTGAGAATCTTGTAGGGTCCATAATACCTTGGACTTAGCTTTTTGCATTCACTCAAGGATATGGAACTCTTCTTTGGGTGTATGCAAATGAAAACCATATCACCTTCAGTGAAGGATCTGTCTTGACGTTTCAAGTCTGCGTAAGCCTTTTGTCTATCCTTGGCGGCTTGGATGTCCTGTCTTATTGACTTGATTTGGTCGTCCATATCTTCCAGCATCTGCTTTGAAGCTTCAACCCTTAAGGTTGGATCTGAAAAGTTTCAAGGACTTCGACAGTCGTGTCCATACAATGCTTGTCATTTGAATGCTTTGTTGGTAAGAAGCATTGTAGGAAAACTCAACCAGTGGCAAATATTGAATCCACTTTTTGGGTTCACAGCAGTAGTGTGCCCTTAGCATATCCTCAATGACTTGGTTGACTCACTCCGTTTGTCCATCGGTTTGGGGATGGTAAGCTGTACTAAAACAGAGTTGAGTCCCAATGGCTTCGAAGATAGCCCTCCAGAAATGTGATGTGAAGAGAGAGTCACGATCACTAATGATTCTCCTTGGTAACCCATGCACTTTGAATATTTCCTTGATAAATAACCTAGCAATATCTAAGGCATTATAGTTTGTCTTAACAGGAATAAGATGTGCAACCTTGGTGAGCATATAAACCACAACCATAATGGAGTTGTATCCTCCCTAAACTTGGGGCAGGCCAACAACAAAGTATACTGATGAATTCCCATTTCATTTGGGGAATGTCAAGCGGTTGCAACTTCCCTGGCATTTTGACATGTTCGGCCTTAATGCTTGACAAGACAAACATTCAGTGACATATTTGAGAATATCACTTGAGTGACTGGCTTGTCAGTATACATAATCTTGTTCAATAGTAGACAAGTCCACTATCGATAGAGAATTCTTGATACTTTGTTTGTAGCTTTGGGTCTTGATCCTTGATGGGGATCTCCCTTAGCAACTTCTGATAGATTGAATCATGGAATGCCTCTTCTTTAGCTAGCTCAAGTATTGGGTTGTTTGGCATGGATACCTTTGTGGATACCTTTGTGGCTAGAGATCTATCTATTGATGGATCTTGTAAAATCAGAAAATTTAGAAACGCCTTGCGACTGAGTGCATCGGCAACTACATTCTCCTTTCCATGCTGGTGTTTGATCTCAAATCATATTTCTCCAGCACTTCAATCCATCGACATTGCCTCATGTTGAGCTCATTTTGGGTAAAGATCCATTTAAGACTTTTATGATCCGTCACTAGGGTAAACTTGTTACCCAGCAAGTAATGTCTCCAAAGCTTGAGAGCATGGATGACAGCTAACATCTCCAGATCATGGGTAGTAAAATTCCTTTCATGGCTCTTCTGTTTCCTCGAATAGTATGCTACAGGATGACCTTCTTGCATAAGCACACATCCTAAGGCAAGTGTGCTAGCATCAGTTATTACTTCAAACTCCTTACCAAGGTTTGGAAGTTTCAGGATAGGTGATGATACCAAGCTTTGCTTTAGTTTATCAAAGCTAGATTGTTCAGCAGTTGACCATAAAATTAATGTTTGCTTCTTCAATAGATCGGTTAGTGGCGCTGCAATCAAAGCATAGTTTTTGATAAAGACTCTGTACCATCCTGTCAATCCAAGAAAACTACGTATTTCTTTGACACTTGTTGGTGTTGGCTACTCCAGAACGTCTCTGGCCTTGACCAGATCTACCGAAATTCCTTCCGCAATCTGTCGCTTGAAAAATGCACACTTCTTCTTCTTGGCATAAAGCTTGTGTGCCCTCATTGTCTCAAGGACGATGCGGAGCTGGGATTCATGATCTTCTTCTTGTTTGGAGTAGACTAAGATATCGTCGAAGAAGACGAGTATGAAGTCGTCAAGATATGGCCTAAAGATATCCTCCATTAGCCTGTTGAAGGTAGCAAGTGCATTTGTCACCCAAATGACATGACCAGGAACTCAAAGTGTCCATATCTTATGATGAATGCCATCTTTGGGATATCCTCTTCCTTGATCCTTATCTGATAATAACCAGATCTGAGATCAATCTTGGAGAAGATCTTTGCACCTTGAAGACGGTTAAGAAGTTCATCTATTCTTGGAATGGGGTATTTGTTCTTAATGGTTGATTGATTTAACCCTCTGTAATCAATGCATAGCCGAAGCGTACCATCCTTCTTCTTCTAGAACAACGCTGGAGCTCCCCATGGTGAACTGCTAGGACGAATGTAGCCTTGGTCTAACAATTTCTTGCATTGCTCCTTCAACTCAATCACTTTCGGGATGGACATTCTATATGGTCTCTTTGCAATTGGTGTAGCTCCTGGAACTAGCTTGATTTCATGATCAACTTCCCTTTGAGGCAGAAGTTCTATTTTTTAGGAAATACGTCTGCATACTCCTTTAGCCATGAAGGTTCTTCCTTAGACTCCTAATTCTAATCTAGCTTATTAAGCTTAATTAAATAGACAGGTAGTCCCTTTCTAACTCTCTTTATTATCCGAGATGCTTTGGCCAATTGAATTTTTTGCCTACTAGCCTCTCCTTGAGTTGTGACCAATTCCCCTTTAGAATTTTGAAAGGAAACTTGGCCCTTTCCCCAGTGAATGTGGGCATCATTAGGTTTAAGCCAATCCATTCTGAGCAAACACTCATGGATACCTAGGTTCATAACCCTGAATTTGACCGAAGTCGACTTTCCTCCTAGTAGGAATTCCACCTTAGCACTTAACTTGGTACATGTGACCTCACGACCATTTGCTAATTCCACAAGCAAGGTAGGTACATCTTTTGTGGCTATTCCTAATCTTCATGCACAGACTGGTGAGATAAATGAATGTGTACTGCCACAATCAATCAAGGTTCTAAAGCTTTTACCTTGATAATTCGATGGAGTCTCAATCACCAAAAATTGGCGATTCGGGCCTTTCTTATGAAGGGCGGCATGAACTGTTGCCCTTTCAAAGTCAGCTTCCATGGTGGGGTCTTCTTCATCACCAAACTCTATGTCGGCAATACTGGCGGTCCTCTGTCTGGCCCGAATGGCGGCTCCTTGGCCACAGATGGTTCCTTGGGATGGTCCTTGACATTGTCCTCCGCCAAGCTTGAGACATTGCCTTTTGAAATGACCAGGCTCGCTGCAATGGAAACAACGGAGATTGCAGCCATTACCTTGGGTAGGAACGAAGTTGTTGGCAGCGTTCGCCCTAGCTTTATTCCTCTGATTTTGGCCTTGCACTCTCTTCGCCTGGGACCTATACACTCCTTTGTTTTTATCCTTGTAAGACCAAGTCTTGTTATTTCTTGGTTTGGTCTGCATCTCCTATATTATGGGTGCAGCTCGAATGAGTGCATCTTGAAGATCTATCGGGCGCATTCATTTGAGATAGGTGTTTACAGGTGGGTTTAATCTGGCACAAAACTTTGACACCTATTGTGTCATATCCATTTGTGGCACATACTTCAAAAGAGAGACGAACTTTGAATAGTAAGCATCAAGAGATAGACCAAGCTGCTTTAGTTCATAGAACTCATTCATCTTTTACGTGCGGTAGTAGGCAGGTGGTAAATATCTTCCTCACACAGCTCTTTTTAGCTGCTCCCAAGTAACTGACCCTTCCGAGATCCCTTGGTCTATGCACCATTGCTTCCACCAAAGTCTTGCTTCGCCGATAAGCTTCAGCTTGACGAGCATTGCTTGGTTGGCAGGTGCAATACCTGCCGCTTCGAAGTAATCCTCCATGGATTCAATCCAGATTTCGGCATCAGTTTGGATGGTCCTTCCTTTGCCATGAAATTTTGGTGGCTTTATTTGCTTGAGAAGAAACTTCTTCTCTTGCATCACGGCCATACTTGGTGTAGGGGTCGGACTAGGGGTCTGCACTTGAGGTTGTGCCTGGGCATTAAAATTCTTTACGTTAAAAACTTGCTAAGCGTTTCTCACATTACATTCCATGCCCAATTCAGCTTTTAGCGAAGTGAATTAATAACTTAATTTCTTTATCAATACTCGCGGTCAAGACAATCATTGATAACAAGTCTATTTCATTCATATGGGCATAGCCCTTTCGAGTACAATTATTCTCGGGATGGTAGAGCAAGCTGATACATTAATTCGGGGAGAATAAAATTGTGTTATATTTAGCTACGGAAACTGAGTAATAGTATGGATTGGGGTCATGGATTTTTAGGAATCGATAGGTCATTGGAAGTTTAGGGTATCCTTTCCTTTGATACCCATTCTTTTCATAACATCCCAACACCTTGATTCTATCGGCAGGGATTATCCGAGTCACTTCCTCATACACATACGTGTTTTGGTTGACCTGTCGACCGTCCACATGTAGGGTTGTGTTTGCGTGAGCTTCAACAAAGATGAACAGCTTCACGATCTTTAAGTCCTCCAACCACTTGATTCTCTTTAAGATGGTTCGAAGGTACGCAAATCAGTGGGCAGCTATGTAATAGATTCTTGAATCACCCGTCCATCTCCGTTCCATGTACAGGGGTGAAGGATTGTAGATGCGGTCTAGGATATTCATCATATCGATCCTTCATCGATAATCCGAAGCATGCATCGTGGTAATAAACATAACCTGGAATAGCAAGAATTTGTTCCATGCTTCGCGACTCTGCAAGTCAACATTGATAAGTAAGTAAGGAAATGTTCTTAATAGCAACATTTTCTCTACTTCTCCTTATTAAGTTTTCTTGTAAATATCAGTTTCTCGTTGGTTCGCTCTGATACCAATTGTAACGTGTCCACCTATTCACTTGTAGGACACGTCTTAGCAGCCCATCGGGAAGAGAGTCCAAAAAGCGTTGCCCGACACTCCCACGGAATGTCACGGGGTTTGCGATCTAAGTCTTCTCGAGTCTACCACGAAGCGGAAGCATTTCAGCCATTCCCACTTAGGACCGACCTGAACCATGGTTTCCCTAGTGGTCAAATTCCTAGAACGGTAGCTAGCATCGAATCCCAAGCGAACTACTTTACGCGGAAACATCAGTGTCGAAGCGGATTCATGCTGCACTTGGTTCAAGGAGAATGGGAAACGAGAGGGATGCAAAGCTCGACCTCTCTGCCCATAAGGCGTAGTCCCATTCCGTTCCCCTAAAACAACACAAATCGGGACTCTAGCTTCCTAGATTCTAAGTCATCGTTACCTTGCTGTCAACTTCTTTCGAGAAAAGCTCCTGGCCAACTGGGACCACCCTTCCGTAGGATGGACCCATGGTCACATCCACCGCACTTTCCTCACGGTTTCTTTAGTTATCTAATTACCTATCACATTTAATTTGACAAGTAAAAATAGCTTCCTTAATTAGCCAATTAATCACCAGTTCCTTCACGTAATTTAAGCACTGACATGGAAAAACAATGTCAAACAAGTTCCTTTTCAACAATTGATCTTATTTATCAGACTTTGGAGTACATCATAATAATCCAGCCTAAAGGCTAATCCATAATCCGCCCGAAGGCAATCCATAATCCGCTTGAAGGTAATCCAGCAATCCTCAGGGATTACTAATCCAAGTTTCCGCCCATAGACTAGTATGCGGGCCTTGAGATCCAATCCCGAGTCATGTTGGCCTCTTGTGTAGGACCCAGAGGCAAGGGATTTACGGCCAGAGCCCCCTTGGCACCCAAGCATCCTCCTGCTCCAAGTAGCACCCACGGAGAGACCTCTCACGACAGGTTCGGTCCACATACCTGGTGCGGCTAACAACCCCCTTGGTTAGGGTCATGCAGACAGTAGAGGGTAACTGAAGCTGCCTCTCCCTCCATGCCTTCAACTTGAAGCATTAATTATCTTTCCATCTTAAGTTTCTTGAGCAAAGAAGTACAAATAGTGCTCCTAACTATACAAACACAATCAATCTAGTGGTCGTTTGTTTGGCCAACTGCTAAGGTGTGAATCCTTCTTTCCGAAAGCATCCAAAATTCGATCCGGGATCAATTAAGACTTGGCAAGATCCCCAAGGGTTTGTTTTTTTACCCTTTTATCCTTGGGTTAGGGTTTATACCCTGTTAACCCAAATTAACAAACACCTTAGGTTCCTTAAATTAAGACAATAGATCCTGGGCAACCTTATCGCCCCAACTTGATTGGTCAATTTCTTGCTAGGCAATCCATAACTCTCCTAACTTGGAAAATCGGTCCAAAGAAGGGTGATGTAGTAGGATGTCTACTTGTCCTCTTGCAAATTAGACTTGCACTAGAACCTGCCAACCTTATTCCAAGGAGTGGCAAAATCTATCCTGTGATTTAAATACAAAGCTATGTAACGTTGCAACTTGTTGCACGAGACAAGTGTCGCACCTAACTTGTGGGGATCATTTCTCCCATCAAACAGGGTTTCTTGGTTAAGAAATACGTTTTGTCAAGATGTAGGGTTTAGGAGTCCTCTTGACCCAACCGGACCCTTAACCATACTAGGCCGACAATGTTTGGCCCTAGGGTTTCTAAACTCAATAATAAGTCTAGTATTAGGCCAATTTTCCCTAGGGTAAAACCCTAGATCATTATTGTATGGGTGTCCAATTAACCCAAATATTGCATGAATGTGGATAGTACCTTTGAAGTCGGAGTTATCAAGTTGGTTTTCTGAGTGTGATACTAAGCAGAATTTTATCGTGACTTAACTCTATCTAGCGCATTGAGGTAATCACCGTTTGAGTTACATCATTGCAAGTGAATTACCTAATCGATCTAATGGTCTTGCGACTAGAGGTGATCTTTCCTTAGAAGAGATGCAAATCCTTTTCCTAAGAGATGTAAATAATTACAAAACATAACATTCCATGCAAATATGCGATTTATGGGCTTTTCCTTCTATGCAACTAAAAGATTTCAATGATCATTTTTTTTCCCTTGTGCTAAAACTATAACGATGCAACGGAACTAGGCTTTAATGACTGACAATTTAGGACTAACTCGTATAGAAACCTACGCTGAGTTTCAACAAGAACTATACCTATAAACCCTTTATCCAATGCATTGAATGCATGATTGCATCTTCTTCTAAAACAACTTTGATAAAGAAGTTCATGCATGAGTGAATTTCATAGGACTATTTATTGACTTAATCCGTCCTAGAACATTTAACCGAACTTAAAATGCAAGCATCCTCGCATGCAATAGGTAAGTTCATGGTTTTCTTTTCATGCAATGCAATTCTTTGGACAATATTCAATGGCTTATAAGATTAACCTTTATACGAATCACATCCATGGATTTAAATCATAAATGTAACATGCGACAAGATCTATCCTTCTTAGCACGAGCCATCTCTAATTTAAGCATCACACATGCAAGGGGATTGCAACTACCCTTGTTGACAGGAGTGTAAGCAATTTCAATTAATTGGCATACACTAAACATTGTAAATCGAAGAGATGAGTGCATTTAAATTTTTCTAAGAAACCATCGTGCTTAAACGCATTCCTTTCATGCAAGAAATACAATTGGAACATAGGCTTGAGGACTCGCAGGAATATCCACGTGTAGACTTGGGTTGGAGGCTCTCGCGTGTGGGCCTCACGTCTTTAACTTTGGGGCCATTTTATGTCGTGTATTTTTTTGTTGCAGTAGCTCCCCTTGGGTTACTCGCGCATCTCAAAGACTCACAGTCCGCAATCTCCCTCTCCTATGCGCAAGATCAGGGGCCTTGGAGGTCTGGGTTTCAATTCCCGGGGAAGGCCGTGTGTACAAGGCTTATGGAAGCCTAACTTTAGAAGCTTCTAAAGAAGCTTCTTGTCTTCTGTGACAGCAATGTGATGTGGAGAGAGAAAGTGATAGTGGAGGAGATGATGACGAGGGTAATGATGCAGATGGTGGTCGTGGCGTTGAAGGAGGCAGCTTGGCGGACATCATTGCATTTTCACAGCAGGGTGGCGATGGTGGGCTGCACGACAGCACCTTCTCTCTCTCTTCTCTCCCCCCTCCCTCAAGCTTGGAGAGGGGGTGGTTTTATAGGCTTTAGGGGGGGGGGAGTAGCCTCCCACGTGGTTGGCTTGCATGCCTCCTCTCTCCCCCATGCTCTCCACATAACACAATGTTTCCACCATACTCCCTCTTCCCGCCATGCATTGGATGGGGGGGGGGGGGATAATAAAAAAATTTGCACCAAAATTACCCATTATCCCCTTTTTTCCTCTAGAAGAGGTTTTCTCATGCAGGCTTGGGGTTTTTTAGCCTCGGCCTCCTATGCTCGATGCGGTGAGCTGTTTATTGAAGCATGCGGGGTAAGGACTTAGCCACAAACATTATTCCATAGCGGGAGATGACTTAGCATTGCTTTTGCACAAGGCGTGTAGTGGTCAAAATTCTTTAATATTTCATGCGGAAATATTACAATTTGGTTTGAGTAAGAACCATTTATCCCTAATTACATGTTATGTTATTTATGTAGCCTAAGTATTCAATCTCTTGGCTTAAATTGCATGATGCATTGCAATGGTTTTGTAGTTATTTAGTGCTAGGGTGTTGGGTGGTTCTCTATATCTCTTTTTTTATTTTAGCTTCAAAGCATTATACATATAGCAGTCATTAATATTCCCATTATAGTAAATAGGTCCCTTTAAGTTATTCCTATGCTAGTGTGTTACTATTCCGTGTAAGTCTTGTTGATAGCTTCATTTTCAAAAGAATCATTCATAGGATTGTTTCCATAATCTCATTATTAACTTGATAATGCTATATGATGATAGTGGCTCAAATGTGTCCATGTATCTTGGGTTTGACTAATAGCCCTTGATCTTTGTATGGCATGCTATCTATCTTTTTTGATGGTTGATTGGCTATTCATTTTTCAAAAAATAAAGTTCCATAATTGATATGGTAATGATGCCTACATTTTTGTGAGTTACTCAACCTAGCCTAGATTCCTAACTCTTCTACCTTAGGCAATCCCATAAAATAGTACCATGCACATAGAAAAACTTCCTTAGATGATATATCTACTAGCTATAGTTGCATAATTCAACATACTTTAGCTAGTGAAGGCATATAATGGTAGTTTTCTACCAATTGAGCAATGTAATTTTCAATCTAAAAGAAATCTCGGACAAATGGCCTAATTGATGATGGCAATATTTTAGATTGTGATGACCTATATAGTAATTATAGTAGACTTCACTTTAAAGTAAGGGGACAAGATTTGATTATGTGACCAAATATTAACTATATTGAGAATTCCCAAACTATATAATAATTCCCAAATTCCCTAATATAGTGTTTACATGAAAAAGTTCATTTATAAATATATAACACACGTTCTTTTAAAAAATAGCGGGATATATCATATATAAAAAACACATATACACAGATAAATGCATATACTATCCTCTTTCTTACCTGTCCATTGATAAAAGGGCAAGTCTCACACAATGCCCTCATAGAACTTTCAATGTATGAAATTTGCAATGAAGCCCGAACCTTACACTCATGCCCATTGCTAGAGGTTTACCTCTACAACCGTTAGTACAATCCTTAAAAAACATGCTTGTGTAGTATTGGAAAATGTGTCCAATCATTTGATGTTGGTGTAAAGAAATGTATTGGAGATCATGCCCACCATACATGCCAAAACATACCATATTCACAAGAAAATATGCATGTAATTTTGAAAATTTATCTTTTTAGTGTTTTGAATGCCTAATGCATTATGGAAGTAGCATTCCTTGATTAATTTTAGGTCCTTTACCACTCAAGTCCTAACCTCTTAGTTGAATATAGGACTCCTCTCAACTCCCACACTCACGAGCAACTCTTGATGATAGTGTTAAGCAATAGAAACCCTAACTTTCAATTGATGTGTTCTTGAATGACCCTTAAGTTGTGTGCTCAATGAGGTTGCAAACTAATGTGCATGTGCATCTAAGTTTACACAATATAGTTATAGTGGGCTTCAACCCAATGGCATTCAAGTATATGAGATGGGGTTTACAAGGTCCCTATGCAATGCTTTGAACCTTGTGCATCATGATACACATGTCCCTCTTGTTGTAGTCAAGTAGATGAATTTGAGCTCAAGGTAAAAATATCTTCCTTATAGCCTAGCTTCCAGCATCCAATTGCCTTACTTACAATAGAAAAACTCAAACTTCAAAAGAAAAAGGGTACATGTATAAGTGATTTTAAAGAAAAAACATCATTTGAGCTCCTAGGCATTGAGAAACTTGGGTTTTATAAATGTCAACTATACATGTGTACAAGGTCTCAAAAACCTAAATATCTATAGCAAGTTAGGGATCTTTAGGATTTTCAAAAGAAAGAATCATGATACTCTTCTCTCATCAATCTTCTATCTAATCTTCAAACATTACCTTAGCCTTTCTCAATTATTTAGAACACATGTTAACCATAGAAGGTGTGCACCAAAGCACTTTCTACTAAAATCCCAAATTAGAAGTAAAATTTAGGGTTTAATAGCCACCTCAAGTTCTAGGCTAGAAATTTGAAATCTTAGTTTTTGAAATTAGCAACAAGTTGAATTTGAGAAATTGCCATAGTTTTTAAGGAGCTAGCCATCTCTATTGAATGGGTTGAATTTGACTAGTCACAAAGGTCAATTTAAGGCACAATCCCTATGGATTTGTGAGACTAGCACCAAAAGATATAGGCCTTACACTGACATTCAAAGCGATGAAAATGTTCATAAACAAAATTTCCCCCATCGTTGCAAAAAACGTCGGTATTAGCGATGCCATAAAACAGTCTTTATCAGTGTCCCTATTTATCTCGCTATTAGCGTTGTATATGTGACGCAAATAGCGATGCTTTGCGATGCACATTGTGATGCTAATAGCGAGGCATACAGTAAGTTTGTAATGCTAATAGCAATGGTAAAATGAAAAAAAAATTGTGGCAAGCTGCCCTACCACAAATAGTACTATGTGCTTTATTTGGGCTATATAAAAGAGTTTTAATAATGTGTACAATGCTTGTCTAAATGAAGGCAAAGTGTACTTAAATCCATAAGACTGATACATAAAATAAATACAAGTTCGTGTAATAAAAGCAATGGTACAATCATGGCAAGATAGAAAGGACGAGAATAACATAGTGCATAGAAAATTCCTACATAAATCACATGACAAAAAAATAAGAGCATGTGTGCTGCACGGATCCAAGGGCAAGCTATAGATCCTCGCCATCCGAAAGCTCGTCCCGCTACAAAGGAGTAGTAAACTGACTCTGCAAAAAAAGAAATAACTACACATCAGTGTACCATACAATAATGCATTTTAACTAAATTTAGTAACTACGGACAAGAAAGATGAGTGACTTACAGGGCCACCGCGTCGATACAATCGGTTGATGAATGCAGTGAGACCGTGTCTCTCTGCATATCAAGTCTCTAGGGGATTGAGATCGCAGTTTGTAATGGAGTGCTGCAAATAAAACAAAATACAACTGTAAACAAGATTGCAAAAAAATAAGCAAGTAGAACAAAAGAAAAACTTACAAAGTCCTCTAAATAAGTCTTGTGCCTACTACTTCCAAGATGACGGACCACTCCTGCCTCCAGTCGTGCCCTCATCGCCTTGCACTGCTATCTCCAACATCTTGGAGAATCTGTAGCCTCCTCCCTGAGTCAGTGCTAGTAATCTGCGTCTAGTCACTCGAGCTTTGAGGCCCCACTCTTAAGTGCCTTATATGCATCCGATCGTTCGTGTGATATATATGCACGTGTGCACTTCATCATCCAGCCTGTGGAAAATCTATCTGCTATGGCGGGTATTAAAAACTCCACATGCAAGGATGCTACTATGTAATCCTTGCTCCCCTCAAGTATGTTCTTCCAATGATCTAAGACGTTGTGCCAAAAAACTTGTTGGCACAACTCTCTCATATGAGCCATCACCCTCCTCCCCTCATCATTCATGATGATGGCTCATGTGCTATTATCTCAAAGGAATCCATACCCCTCTAGGGTATGCCTAAGATGTGTCCTCTCCCACATGTGATCAGGCTCTTGGGCATACCTAGGAGACCCCTGTACATCTGATGCACCTACGTGGTTAGTATCTCTTGGAGTAGCACCCATAGGGATGCCACATGCGGACGAGTGAGCAAAAGCTAGAGTGACTAGAATAGACATCCCCACAGGTGTGAAAAATCCCATAAGTGATCCAACTCCAGCAGAACGGCGAGACGGAGACACTGGGTTGGTACCTCCACAATAGCTACATGAGCTATGCTCTCTCGAACATGCATGAGAGCAAGGAGTAGCACCTTATCCTGAGCCAACCGTGGGCTCACTCCATCCATGTCTCCATAGTATCCCTCAAAACCACTCCTTTCGTCCGGCCCAAGTTTGGAGCCTCGACCTTGTCTACTAGAAACTGAAGCATCAGAGTGCACCGAAGTAGATCTAACAGAACGGCCTGATGGTGTTCGAGACAGCTCCTCCTCCGCTATATCTCTCCATTGATCCATCTGATCTAGAGACATAGGTGTGAATATCTCCTGTAGCTCCTCGTCACTCATCCCTCGACTCATCATGCTGATCTAAATATCCACAAAGGTCACCTGCACATACAAAAATTGATGTTAGCATAATCAATATAAATCAAGCAAAGCATGGTAATATAAATCTTTAAAAAAATATCTTACTTAAAACACATATCTTATGTACCCTTATAAGCAATTCCTCAATGAATTAAGTAGGTGGATACTCCAAGTATGAAGTATCCTATGGTCCCATATTAATCTCTTGACACAAATCCGCATACATTGGAAAATCGATAGACAGGTCACTAGAAAAGGATGTGTCCACCTCGTTCTCAAAGAATTCTTGGACTCCTTTATTTCCATCATTGTTACCCGATTCTAGCTCCTCTACATGCTCCAAGGTTTCAGCGGCCTCCACCCCTTGCAATATCGACCCCTCTATTTGCATACTGTCCTCATCTATGCTAGAAACATTGCTTTAATCATATATCTCGCACTTTGGGGAGCTGAAGGTATAACATACCACCATTGAGGTTGTCGAGGGTTTAGATAGAAAATTACATGTTCAAAATCACGTACAAGAGAGATTTAACTTTTGTGACATGTACCATTTCATAATAAAATTTAAAAAAGCATAAGTTCATGCACTTGTTCACAATGGGTCAACAATAGAAATGTGTTGCGTAAATCCACCATCTTTTTTCAAAATCCATTTCAAGAAATCTAGATGGACCTCATCGAATTGTTGCTTCAGCTTCTTCAAGTACCACTTTCAACCACTTCACATCGAATAGGAGCATGGAGAAGCTACGGTAATCCACCATGATAATAATTTGTAAGTTCTCAAAATACTCCATCACATCTATAATGGTGTTTGGATCTGTTGCTCATCGTCGGCTCTCTTGCTCGAACTTTTCCATGATACCAAAATCTGTTGTGGACCACATTTTGTCAATACACTCCACATGAAAATGCCATCCGTGTGACCATGCGACACTGTATATTTTGTACTGTACATTGAAATAATGAATTAGTTGTCGCATATAAAATGTAGATATGACAAATCCTAAACACATCATCACCTTTGAACTACATCCCCTAAAAAATTCCCACTCCGTAGTTGAGATCGCCACCCCTTCGTGAGACGCTTCAGTCAAAGCTCCATGCAACCATCGCGTTGACTTAAACCGTAGCATCTCCTCCATGCCCTCGGGATATCGAATCAGTCAATGGCACATACTATATCAAAATTCAAATCGCGCTTCTTCCTGATCTTTCCTAGCTTGCTTATACCTAGCAAGCTACGTCTCCATGGAGGCATGGTGCAATATATAAAAGTGATTCACTTTCTCCTCCATTGCAGCATCCATTCTTTTTTCTACCCCATTTCCAACCACCACATCTTGAATCAGTCTATCATCATCCTTCGGTGACCATAGCATATTGTTGTCTAAATCCACCATTGGTAGCCACTATGAAATATGCACTAACGCCTCAAACACCAACCAATCTTCAACCATGCTACCTTTTGGCCGAGCTCGTTTTTACACAAAGCCTTTCAAGGCTTTCATGAAGTGCTCCAAGAAGAATATCCATCACGTATGGACAGGTCCAACAATCTCCACTTCATCTACAAGATGCACAAGAAGATGGATTTGTATCATGATCATGTTGGTGGGTAGGTATTTCTCAAAGAGACACACCGTCTCCACTGCTCCTTGCCTTGCAGATTCAATAGAATATGTGTTGACTCCTTCTGTGAGATCGATTGCATAAAGTTGACAACATGTAAATTGCCCCACGTATTTCTGTAGTAAGGCATGCTACGATCACAATCGGTAGTACAAACTGCCACAAATGAAGAAGCATTACGAACAATGACTACACTCTAAATAGAAAAACACACAAGCCACTTACAATCCATTCATAGTACAATTCTAACATATCTTATGCCAATCATGGGATTTTATTCCTGATAATTGGTCATCTTTAGAAAACGCGGACCTGAGAGAACGCATCATACCCATCGGAGTGCGGATAGACTTGATAATTTGCTTCACAATGTGCTCTTCTTTAGTGGACAAAACTGTAATGAATGAGATCTAAAAGAGAGAGACAAAAGCTAAAAGACTGCAGAAGAGAGAGAAGAAGAGAGTAGAGGTGAGAGAAAGACTAGGAGAAGAGAGAGAAATGAAAGAGAGAGAAAGAGAGAGAAAAAGGGGAGAGAGAGAGGGGAAGCCATGGAAGTTGAAGGTGAAGGTGAGAAGACATGGGCTAAAAGTACACCTCAAGGGCTCTACGAGGACACCTCACTTGTCCCAGTCGCAGTTTCCTAGAGGAAGTTTTGGCTATTTTTCTCCAGCCATCCTGTCTTGGATAGCACACTGGTTACTTGTGGGCAGCCATCTGTTCTGCAATAGTTTTAGTCCTAAATTATTTTCAGCCTCCCCTTCACCCACATGGGCTAAAAGTACACATTGTGGGCTCTGCAACGACACCTCACTTGTCCCGTTTGGAGTTTTTTACACAAAGTTATGGCTGATTTCCTACAACAGACCCTATGGGACAACATGATGTCCACCCCATCCAGCGTCTTGTCTATTATGAAATGGTGGATTATAATGTGGGCGAGACCCTCCCATATGGTCTCCCATACCTCACACCCCTGGTGTCCCATTTCTCTTTTCTGTCCAGCCGCCCTTGCTTATTGCCATTGTATCATGCGCAGAATAGTACTCTATAGCTCCCACTTTTTCTTTTCCGGTTTGTCCATTGTTTTTTAGGATAAAAACTCTATGAGATGGGATGGTTTGTAACGAGCAAGGGACATGGGAACATGGCATGGGAACATACCAGTCACACTGACGGTATATAAGGTGTAAGAGGGTATTCTGAGGTATCAGGGAATGATCAAGAATCTCTCTTTTCACCTTCACAAGCTTTCATGGCTTCTTCTTTCTCTCTTTCCTCTCTTTCTCTCTTCTCTCTCTCTTCTTTTGCAATATTTCTCTCTCTTATCTCTCTTAGTTAGATTAGTTATGTCTCCTTCATTACAAAAACCCAAGGAGTGCGAGGTAGCTGCAAGCGACCATCAACACTCAATTGTGGCCAAAGCGCCTCCATCTTGCCTACGTCTTTCAAATCCATTCATGACTCTGCAATGTCTCTCTTTCCTATGATGTTGTCCCATAGTAAGCTGCCCACATTCTTGAAAATATGCATGGGATCCAACAAGTGGTTGATGTGTAAGTGGGTTCAATATGGCAACTCGTGGAAAATTGAGAACCGTTGCGTTCTGTTTGGATGTGACTCCGTGTGGACCATTCTGTTTAGATGTGACGTATCCTTGATATACCATCTTCTTCATGGTTTATGACCTTTGGGAGTCTAGCTGTGGCCCACACAATGAACATGCATGATAACCTTAGGTAACCAGACTTGTCCCAACACCTCTATCTAGTGAAAAAAAACTTGAACAAGCTATGATAGATATTATCAATGAGAATGGAAGCCTATTTACCTGAGCACTCCCCGAATCCCAAAAAGTCAAGCATGGTCCACATGAGGATGGATCGAATATTGGCAGACCATGGACCATCATGCTTACTCATTTCTTCCACAGTGACCCGCTCCTCCCACAAAATCTTAAGCTCATCGACTAATGGACAAAGATACACATCCATAATTTTAACTTTGTAGCGGCCGGGAACAAGTAAGCTAAGGCTGAGGTGTCCTTTCTTCATAGAAAGCCATGGAGGGATGTTGTAGTTGACAAGGACTATAGGCCACACAATGTAAGAAGTTGAGCGCAGACCGAATGGATTCATGTCAATGTGGCTCTATACACCTGAATCTGCTGATATTTATTGAACTCTATCTATGGATGTATTTTGCACATACCACATTGTTAAGCTCACCATGCGGGACATACGAAACATGTGATTTATGTGAGGGATAAGCAAAAAGTATTTAAGAACTTTTTAAGGGATGGTTTGTCCTTTCAAGTCTTGTGGATACCTATAAGCACCACACTTTGGATATGTCTCCATAGTCTCATATTCTCCTTAAAAGAGTATGAAATCATTGATACATGCATGGATGTTGTTGTAGTCCATGCCAAGCTTTCATAAAATATGTCGTGTATCATCACGAGACTCAAGTATAGTATTTGCAAGTGGTAATATATGATACTTCAGTAACTTGAAAAAAATCATAAAACACCTTGAAAAAGCACAATTGTTTTTATCATAGTGTTGAAAATAAATCAATGAAGCGTATGTACAAGGTACTTGAACAACTTGATCACACTTGTATCACTCCACCCGTATTTTGCTTGCACACTTAGGAGTGCAAGCAGTGTCTTCAAGAGAGATAATCGGCACCCATCACATAATAATATGGATGCTTCCTCTCTAAGTAGATTAGATGTCTCGACATCCATTGGCATCAATGCATCGATCATTTCCTCCATCTTAGGCTCCAAGATAGTAGGAAAGTTTAGAAGGCTGCCTGTCTCCTCTGGTATTGAAGGTATGGATTGGGTAGTACCTTCCAAGTGGTGGTTTGGCTCATGCACTCCATCCATCACACGCTCGCGAACTCTTTTAACTGGCCGCAAAGGGTGAACTTCTCCTTGGGATGAGACATTACCTGCTTGTAAGAAATTTTTTTGACCATATCAAATTTTTTTGTATGTGATATTCAATTATTTTACAAATACAATGTATGATTGATATACACTTTTCTTATCGTTTGCTCAAAATTTGAGATCGCTTGATCAATGATCTCTGATTGAAACTCGCCGAAGCGTCATACATGTTATATAGACAATCAACATTTTTGTCTAATCTTTAGCTTACATTGAGAGTAAGGACATGGGATACGTTGATTAAGATACGCCTCGCGATCTTGAACATTATGGCTTTCATCGTTTTCCATTTGGTCTATGTTACGACAAACAAATTTTTTTTATTATCATTCTTTTTTTCTTTCTTAAAATTTTTGAGAAGGGATTTCTTCTCTTGTAACTCTACAAAATTAACATATGTAAAGTCTCCACCCCCTGCGGATGGCAGGCCTACAGTATGTAAGGTCTAATATGCTATGCATGGGGATGAGGGAGTAGCTACTCTATGTCAGCCGTCTCGTGGTATTGCGCCGGACCTCACCACATTTTTTTCTTTGTGTGAACCTTTAACAAAACCTCTCTCTCTCTCTCTCTCTCTCTACTATTGCCACTACTATTACTAGTATTCTCCTTCTCGAAGCGTCGAACATACCCAAGATGCACCCTAAACAAAACCTCTCTCTCTCTCTACTACTACTACTACCACTACTAGTAATACTCGCCTTCTCGAACATACCAAAGGTGCATCTTTAACAAAACCTCTATCTCTCTCTCTCTCTTTCTCTCTGTATTACTACCACCACCACCACTACTACTACTACTATTACTACTAGTACAAACAATAAAAGAAGAAGTTAAAGAACAAGATCTTACTCTCTCTTTGTTTTTTATCCATTCATTCTCCTCTCTCCCTCCCTCTCTCTCTCTCTCTCTTTCTTTATTATGCTTCATGTTTATTCCCTCTCTCTCTCGTTCCTTTTTTCTCTTTCTCTCTTCCTCTTCCTCTCTCATTTCCTTTAACAAAACCTCTCTCTCTCTATCTCTTACTACTGCTACTACTACTACTACTACCACCACCACTACTACTACCACTACAAATAAGAAAATAATAAATTAAAGAACTACTACTACTATCACTACTATTACAAATAAGAAAAGAAGAATTTAAAGAACAAGATCTTACCCTCTCTTTGTTTTTTATCTATTCATTCTCCTCTCTCCCTGCCTCTCTCTCTCATTTCTTCTTTCTTTTCCTCTCTTCCTCTCCCTCTCTCATTTTCTCTCTTTCTCTCTCAATACACATCATTTAAAAAAAAACAAGCAAAAAAAAAGAAGAAAAATAAAAACAAACCAAGAGGGAACAATGCACTCACTGCAAAGGCCTGAGGATGGATTCAACATCTCCTCTTCACGACGGTGGCTCCTCTTCGCCCTCCGTGGATGGATTCGACAGCTTCTCTTCATGACGAGGGCTCCTCTTCGCCCTCTCGCAAAGGCCTGAGGATGGATTCGATAGCTCCTCTTCACGACGGCGGCTCCTCTTTGCCCTCCGTGGACTTCCTCCTCTTTTTCACAAACAGCAGCTGCGGCGAAGAGGATCTCTCCTTCTCCCTCTTTCTCCCTTTCTCTCCCTCTCCCTCTCAAACGCAATATGCAATTCACTCTCCCTTTTTCTCCCTCTTTCACTCTTTTGTGCAAAATGCCATGCTCGGATTTTGGCTTGCTTTTTTTTCTCCTGAGTACCGTAGCTA
This sequence comes from Lygodium microphyllum, assembly GCF_053477565.2. NCBI lineage: Eukaryota > Viridiplantae > Streptophyta > Polypodiopsida > Schizaeales > Lygodiaceae > Lygodium > Lygodium microphyllum. The sequence goes on from NW_028229514.1 coordinate 17,583,046, forward strand.
TTTGTGTGGCTATTTGCATCCATTTGCGACGCAAATAGTGACACTACTAATTTGCGTTAGAAATGGTTGTCGCTATACTCCTATATCATTGCAGTGTAGAATAGCATAAACTAGGTTTGTTTACATTAAGCACAAAGTATGCTTCATGGACAAACATGCCAAGATCCCACAAAGTGGATAGGAGTCCCAAAAGAGAGCATAAACCCTAGTTGAATCTTGTAAAGTTCCTAAAATGCAAAAAAGATACAAACCCTGATCCTAAAATGGTGCATTGTTGTTGAGATGTAGAGAGAGAAGATATGTAGAGACATGAGAGAGAGAAGAGATACACCACGTACACTCCCAAACACTATTTCATATTATTCAAAATCTACAGATCGGTGAGACCTAGTCCAGATAGGGTGAGCTATATATAGCTCCAATACCCCCACTCAAACAAATGTCTCTAGCTACGACAGATGAAAAAACCCTTGGGGAGCACAAGGGAAAAACCCAAGCTCCTATATACAAATGTACAAGCATGATCAACATGGATTATTATACGCATGTAATGTGAATCCATGTATGTGAAGTGAAATTAAATATGTATGTACACAAGTGACTAAGAGATCTAAGGTGTATATGCATGTGTGCTACAATGTCATAATAGATTAATTCCCAAAGATTAAAGATTAGACAACTCCAAGTTCCAAGTGCAATAGAGTGAAGCATGCTTCATTGAGTCCTTTGGTGAATATATTTGTGGTCATTTGGTCACTTGGACAATGTTCAATTATGATTGTGTCTTTCTTTACTTCATATCAAACATAATGATAATGCACTATGATATGTTTAGATTTGTTATGGTGAACATAGTCTATAGAGATGCTAATAGCACTTTGGTTATCACATTGAAGTGGTGTGCTAGAGAGAGGAGGATGGCCCATATATGATCAAACTTGTCGAAGTCATACTAACTCTTGAGCCACTAAAGATGTTGCTACATATTCAGCCTCTATAGTGGAAACCACAACACATGGTTGTTTATTGATAGTCCAAGAAACAAGACAACCATTGATAAAGAAACCATTTCCACTTATAGAATACATAGATAAGTGAGAGCTTGCCTAGTATACATATGTATAACCCAAAAGGTGAAGTGAATGCAAAAAATCAGAGCTTTGTTAGCACCGATAAACCAACCCAAAATCTTTACTGCCTTTCAAATACTGAGCAAATACTTCAAAACTCATTTAGCTACAATCCAATGCTTAAGGCATGGAAAACTAAGATGTTAAGCAAGGAAATTTGTAGCAAAAAGAATGTTAGGGCGAGAATTTAAGCAAAAAATTGAAGACATCCAATAAGATTAGCATAAGATTGATGCAATGCTAATTGACCATCACTTTACAAAAAGTGAGAGTTTTTTGTAGAGCTCACAAGACAAGGAGCACTAGCATGATGTGCAAAATTCAAACAAAAAATTTAAATAATATCTTCAGTGAAACTTGTTTGACGCAATAATAAAATACTCTTTTCTCATTAACGTTGAATCTGAATACCAAGACATGAGCATATGTCTCCAAGATTCACGATGTCAAATGTAGAAGATAAAACCTTCTTTACTTGTTGAAGGAAGTTGAGATTGTTAGAAACAAGTATGGTATCATCCACATATAGAGAAAGAATAATAAAACTATCATTGTTATGCTTGACATATAGGTCAGGATCTAAAGAACAAGAGATAAAACCTTGTTTTGTAAGGAAGAGATCAATATTAATTTGATACCAAGCTCGTAAAGATTGTTTGAGACCATAGAGTGCCTGATGAGGTCAGCAAGCAAGATCTTTCTTATCTTTAACAAATCCCTCAAGTTGCTCCATGTATATATCTTCCTTTAAACTTCCATAAACAAAAGCCATTCTCACATCTATTTGGTGAACCTCCAAGTCAAACTCAATAGCAAAAACTAACAAGACTCGAATACTAGTAATACAAACAACATGTGAGAAAGTTTCTCAATAAGCAACTCCTGTAATTTGTGAGAAACCTTTGGCAACTAGCCTTGCTATGAATTTGTTAAATGTTCCATATGCTTTTGTTTTAGTCTTATAAACCCACTTGCATTTAATAATAGTACATCCAAGTGTGGTAACTTAGTTACAATCCATGTTCCTTTAGACATAAGAGACTCATACTCAGCTTCCATGGTCTCTTGCCATTGTTCCTTTTGTCCGGATGACATGGCATCACTATAAGAGATAGGGTCTTCATAAATATTGAGAGCATTCTCAAGAATATTAGCATCATAAACATAACAAGTACCATACTCACTATCAATTGAAAGATCAACATAAAGATCAACGCCAAGATCATCAATAGCAATAGGTCTAGGTTGTGAATCATGATTTGAAGAGTCTATATTATCCTGTGAAGGAGGTTTATCATCATATAAAAAAGAAAAAGAAATGAGTAATGACTTTGTATCATCAATGTCCTCTAGTGACCATGTCCTCCCAACATCCTCTTGAGACCATGTGCTACCCATAAATTGCCAATTGAAAATAGCATCATGACTTATGACTACCTTCTTGGAGGATGGATAATAAAACTTGTATTTCTTAGAAAAAAATTAATATCAAATGAAAATAACTTTCAAAATAGGAGGATCAAGTTTTTTGCGAGTCTCTTTGGGCACATGAATATAAGCAATACATCTAAAAGTTTGAAAATATGAAACATAAGGAGTTTCACCTGTCCAAGTAGTAATCGGTATTTTACCAGAAGGAGTAGTAGTAGGAAGATGATTTTGCACAAATATTGCTTTAGTATAAAAACATCAAGCTAAGCTAGAATGAATGAGCATATATGCCATGGCATTGATGATAGTCTTATTTTTACGTTTAGCAATACCATTCTATTGAGGAGAGTAAGGAACCGTACATTCACTACAAGATATAGACCTTATACCGACGTTTAAAGCGACGAAAATACAAACAACAAAATTTTTCCCCGTCTCAAAAAGCGTCGTTATTGACGACGCCATAGAATCGTCACTATATGCGTCGCATTCAGCGGCTCAAATAGCGACGCATATAGTGATGCAACCAGTAAAGTTGCAACACTCATAGCGACGCCAATAGCGACGCGAGCAGTAAATTTGCGACGCAAATAGCGACGGTAACAGGGAAAAAAAATATTTGTGACAGGGCAGTAAGCTGCCCTGCCACATATAGCACTGTGTGCTGTATGAGAGCCATACAAAATAGTTTCTGCACTGTTGCATACAAAGCGCTTGCAAACAAAAAGAATGTATACTGAAATCATAAAACTGATACATGAAATAAATACATGATCACATAAAATGCGATTGGTACAATCATGAAAGGATATCACTAATACATAGAAAATGTCTACATAGATCAGGCGACTAAAAACTAAAGGTGTGTGAGCTCTAAGGATCCAAGGGCAAGCTAGAAATCCTTGTCCCCCGGAAGCTCGTCCCGCCGCAAAGGAGCATCAAACGGATTCTGCAGAAAAGAAACAACATATCAATCCACCATACAATAATGCATTCAAATATCTCATGGTAACTACGGACAAGAAAGATGAGTGACTTACAGGGCCGCCGCGTCTATACAATCGGTCGATCAATGCCCTGAGACCGTGCCTCTCTGCATATCGAGTCTAAGGCCTTGCGGATAGCGATTTGTAATGGAGTGCTGCAAAGAAAACAAAATGCTAACTGTTAAAAACATGATTGTCAGTACAAAGAATATTTCAAAAAAACAAATAAGCAAAACAAAAGAGAAACTTACAAAGTCCTCCAAATATGTCATATGGCTGCCACTCCCAAGATGATGCACCGCTCCGGCCTCGATTCGTGCCCTCGCCGCCTCCCGCTGCTGACTCCAACGTCCTGGCGAATCTGTAGCCTCCTCCCTCAGTCAGCGCCAGTCGTCTGCATCTGACCACTCGGGCTTTGGAGCCCCACTCTTGATTGCCTTGAGTGCGTCGGATCGTCTATGTGACATGTATGCACACATGCAATCCATCATCCAGCCCGTAGAGAATCTATCTACTGCGGCTGGCACCAGAAACTCCTCGTGCAAGGATGCTACTATGTAGTCCTTGCTCCCCTCCGGTATGTTCCTCCAATGATCCAGGACATTGTGCCGAAAAACTTGTTGGCACAACTCCCTCATGCGAGCCATCACCCTCCTCTCCTCATCATTCATGATGATGGCTCCTGACCTACTATCCACTAGTAATCCATAACCCCTAGGAGTTTGCCTAAGATGGGCCCTCTCCCATCTCCGTCCACGTTCCTTGGCATATCCAAGAGACCCCTGTACATTCGGTGTACCGACGGGGGTACCCTCTCCCGAAGTGCCACTCAAAGGGGTGCCACCAAAAGGAGTGCCATCAAAAGGCCTGCCACCTGCTGACGGCTGCGCAAAAGCCAGAGTAACTGGAGTAGACGTCCCCACACGTGTGACAAATCCTGGAGGTGACGCATCTCCAACTGAACGACGAGACGGAGACACCACGTCCGTGTCTCCACAGCAGTACCCCCTGATCCTCCTGCAGTCCCTCCTTCTGGCCCAAGTCGTGAGCATTGAGATCGTCTGCTCGAAGCTGAAGCATCTGATCGCGCTGAAGCAGATCTAGCAGAGCGCCCTGACGAAGAACGAGACAGCTCCTGGTCTGTCATCTCTCTGAATCTCGCGAGCTAATCTGGAGACATGCGTGCCATCATGTCCTGAAACTCCTCATCGCTCATCCCTCGACTCATCCTGAAAATGTCACCTGCACAAATAAAAAATGATGTTAGAATAATCAATTTAAACTATACAAAGCACAGTAATATAAATCATTTTTGAAAAATCCCTCTTAAAATGCATATCTTATGTACCTTTATGGAAGATCTAAACAACGAATTGAGTAATAAAATTCTCCAAGAATGAAGTATTCTATGGTCCCATGTTAATCTCCTGACACAACTTTGCATACACTGGAAGGTCGATAGACATGTTACCACAAAAGAACGAGTTTGCCTCGTTCTCAAAAAATTCTAGGACTTCTGTATTTCCATCATTGTTAGCCGATGTGGGCTTCAAGCTTGTGATGGCCTCCACCCCTTGTAATATCGACCCCTCTATTTGCATATTTTCTTCATCTATGCCTGGAACATTGCTTTAATCATATACTCTCGCAGCTTGAGGAGTTGAAGATATAACATACCACCATCGAGGTTGTCGGGGGTTTGGATAGAAGATTACCTGTTCACAAACACTTACAAAGCAAGTTCAAACCATTGTGACATAAACCATGTCGTATTACAATTAGCAAGCAAATGACTCTTTGCACCTGTTCACAATGGGCCGGCACATGTTCACAATGACTCTTTGCACATTGCATAGCATTATCGATAAGTCTATTATCTTAAATTTCCTTCCCCTCCCTCTCCCTCTCTTTCTCTCCCTCTCTCTCCCTCTCTCTCTCTTTCTCTCTTTCTCTTTTTCTCTCTCATTTCCTCTCCTAAACAAGCAAAAAAGAAAGTGATTCAAACAACAAACAACCAAACCCGTCGTGAGAGAGAGAATGCACACTCTCTCTCTCACCCTCTCCCTCACCCTCTCCCTCTCGTTCTCTTTCTCTCCCTCTCTCATTTCCTTCCCCTCCCTCTCCCTCTCCCTCTTTTTCTCTTTCTCTTTCTCTCCCTCTCCCTCTCTTTCTCTTTCTCTCCCTCTCTATCTCTCTTTCTCTCTCATTTCCCAAACAAGCAAAAAATAAAGTGATTTAAACATTAAACAAGCAAAAGGGAGAGGGAGAGAGACAATGCACTCTCCCTCTCTTTCTCTTTCTCTCCTTCTCTCATTTCCTTCCCCTCCCTCTCCCTCTCCCTCTCTTTCTCTCTCATTTCCTCTCCTAAACAAGTAAAAAATAAAGTGATTTAAACATTAAACAAGAAAAAGGGAGAGGGAGAGAGAGAATGCACTCTCCCTCTCTTTCTCTCCCTCTCCCTCTCCCTCTCTTTCTCTTTCTCTCCCTCTCCCTCTCTTTCTCTTTCTCTCCCTCTCTCATTTCCTTCCCCTCCCTCTCCCTCTCCCTGTCTTTCTCTTTCTCTCCCTCTCTATCTCTCTTTCTCTCTCATTTCCTAAACAAGAAAAAAATAAAGTGATTTAAACATTAAACAAACAAAAGGGAGAGGGAGAGAGATAATGCACTCTCCCTCTCTTTTTCTTTCTCTCCCTCTCTCATTTCCTTCCCCTCCCTCTCCCTCTCCCTCTCCCTCTCTTTTTCTCTCATTTCCTCTCCTAAACAAGCAAAAAAGAAAGTGATTTAAACATTAAACAAGCAAAAGGGAGAGAGAGAATGCACTCTCCCTCCCTCTCCCTCTCTTTCTCTTTCTCTCCCTCTCTCATTTCCTCCCCCTCCCTCTCCCTCTCCCTCTCTTTCTCTCTTATTCTCTTGTTTCCTCTCCTAAACAAGCAAAAAAGAAAGTGATTTAAAAATTAAACAAGCAAAAGGGAGAGGGAGAGAGAGAATGTACTCTCCCTCTCTTTCTCTTTCTCTTTCTCTCCCTCTCCCTCTCCCTCTCCCTCTCTTTCTCTCCCTCTCTCTCCCTCTCCCTCTCTTTCTCTTTCATTTCCTCTCCTAAACAAGCAAAAGAGAGTGATTTAAACCTTGAACAAGCAAACGAAAGAGAGAGGGAGACTCACCAATGAGATATGGCGAGAGTGGGGCGGCTTCTCTTTGCGTTGAAGGCTCCTCCTCTCCTTCGCGAACAACGGCGGCGGCGGCGGCAAGTCTTCTTCCTCTTCTTTTCTCACGACGGTCGCTCTCCCCCTGGCTCTCGCTCTCAAAACTCTCAATGAAGCAAAAGAAATGAAAACCGTGCTCGGGTTTCAGCCGCATTTTTTCCCTGCGGCCCGTCGCTATTTGCGTCGCAAATAGCGACGCTATTAGCGACGCCAATAGCGACGCCGCTGTCCGCCGTCGCTAATCGGAGTCGCTAATGGCCCAAATCCTTGTAGTGATTCATGATGAATACCTTGATTATCACAATAATCATCAAAATATTCGAAATTTATTCTTCACCATTATCAATGCAAAGGTTATTGATACAACAATCAATATGAAGTTCTACAGCTTCTTCACGTTGATTAAAAGATAATAAAGCATCTAATTTATGTCGCAAGAGAGAAACAATGGTGTATCTTGAGAAGTCATCAATAAAAGTCATAAAATACCAATATTGAGATTTTGATGGAGAAAAAGGTTCACAAATATCAATATGAATAAGATCAAACAAACTCTAGAATGAGTTGAGATAGAAATGAAAGAGGACCTGCAAAAATGCTTTTCAAGTGCACAATATTCCCAAATACCCATGTGAGGAAAAGCTTTGAATTGCATACCTTGAACAAGGTCACACAGATAAAGATCCACTAGCTTAGAAAAATTAGAGTGAACAAAGCGATGATACCATATTTTGTTGTTAAGATCACAAAGAGCTGTAACAATATTTGCAACATGTTCATTTAAAGATAACTCAAAAAGATTATCATTTCAAGGAGCAACAACTATGGTTTGGCCGTCTTTCTCAAAGCGACACTTAGTATGGTGAAAACCAACAAAAAGACCAAGATCCATAAGTCTTACAATTAGAAGAAGATTTTTTGTAGATCAGGGACATGTAAAACTCCATGTAGAATTCTTGTTGAAGAAAGAGTACCAATATTTAAATCACCTATACCTTTGACTTGATAGGTTGTGTCATCAGAAAGATAAAATAATTTCTTGATACAAATAGAATGATACTTATCCAACCATTGGGATTGATGTCATATTTCCAATAACACTAGAATTAATAATAAAATGAGATCCATCACAAACATAAACTATCCTTCCTGGAGAGATAAAATAACTCACACAATTTTCTTCTTTAGTAGTGTTGTCATGTGTAGTAGCATATGCTCTATTACGATCTGAATCGAAACACCTCTTGAAAAATAGATGGGTTGGATGATCACTCTTTTTGCACTAGTCACAAGAAGAATAATCTCTAGATAAATGTGGTTGTTTATTTGTAATATAATATTATTTATCATATTGTTTTTCTTAGCAATCACCTGTAGTGTGACCATTTCTATTGCAATAAGAACAATGTCTATTAGGAAACTTTTGACAAGAGAAGCCATCTTTGTTAGGATAATGTATCTATTAGGATCCCATCTTTGTTAGATAATATGGTAACGATATTATCATAAGTAGGAACTTTAAAGTTTCAAGAAGATGTGCTACCAATTGCTTTCACGAAATGGCATCACTAGTAGAGCAGTAAACTAATTGATAATTTTCTTGAATGATTCAATATGTGTTATCATAGAAGTTCCAATGTTTTATTGTAACTCAATGAGATGACTACGAAGATAAAGTATTTTTGTAATAGATTGCTTCTCAAAATTTGCTATCAAATACTCCCATATAGCTTTTAAGGTTGAAAGATTATATACATCAAGCATAAGAGATTCTTGAAGAGCAAAAAGAATATGCTCGAGGTAGACATTCATAATTACCAAGAATAATATCATGCAAATCATCACCTTCAAGAATTAGTAGCATCTTTACTTTCCATCTAAGGAATCCTTGTCCTTGAAAGTGAGAGACAAAATGCTATCTAGAAAAAAACTTATTGATGATTATAAAATTTGATATAGCTAGCTAAAACAATACATATAATATGAAATCACAGAATCTACACATCATATACAAAACAAGGACGAAAGCGCAGCACGACAAGTTGTATGCAAAAGCCATGCTTGAAAGAAAGATGTTTGGTTCAAAAATAATACTCCAAAAGAAAGAGACCCAAGATAGATGAAACACGGAAAATAATAAATTGACCCAAAATAGATAATGTGTGCAAGAATAAATTATCTTAACATAGATGAGAAATATGAACAATGATCAGAATATTATTGCATTACTTTTTGGTCAAGAATAGATGATCATCTTGCTAGTTTTGGCAAAAAATCAAGAGTGAGTAATCGTGACGAAACCTATGTCAAAGAAGTTTGCATGAAAAGCTATGGTCCTATTTATTTTCATGTTTCAAGTCTAGTTTACCTGAACTAACGTAACTTTTGACACAGAACTCCAAATTGCATGGATTTGCTAGGAAGAAAGCTTGTGAGTCCTAGCACATAAAAAAAGGTTGGTTTTCTTGAGAGAGGTGTTTTCTTAAGGGTTTTCCAAATAGAAACTTTTATCTCCAAGCAATGCATATCTACAATTCAACATATGTGCAATCTAAATGATAATCGATGATTATTGCATCAACTTCTTCTATGCTTAAAATTCATAACATAAGATCCTCATAACATACACAATACATCAATTTTAAGCATGAAAATACTAGGAATTAAGTATTGAAGAGATACTATATAGGTATACTTCCTGATTATCTTCTTCAAGGAATTGGTTATAGTCAATCTTGATAGCTCTGATATCATGTTGAGGTATAGAGAGAGAAGATATGTGGAGATATGTGAGAGAGAAAAGATACACCATGAACACTTTGAAAGACTATTTCATATTGATCACTATATATATATGAGACCTAGTCTAGATAGGATGAGCTATATATAGCTTCAATAGCACCATCCTTAAGAAATGGCATAATCCTAACCCTAATTTGTGTCTATTCAAGGGTGGGAGGTCTGAATTGTATTCACCCTTTTGGTACATCCATGCTATGAAATCTTTGTCAATGTAACCATTGAATCGTTCTATTCTATCATCTTACATCCATTGTTGAGGGTAAGAGAGAGTGTGTGAGAGGTGTGTTGACCTAGGGACTCAAAGAAGGTAGATTTGTTTGTTGTCTTATTGCTTTTCTCTTCTTCTCTACTAGCTTCTTTATTGATTGGTGCCATATATGAAGGAGCAATGGCATTGGCTTTTGCTTTTTGGTTCATGGAACCATCTTCTAGCCTTCAAGATCTTGGACTACAATGTAGAAATGTAAGTTGGTGAGTTTTCTATAAACTTGATGCTAGTCTTGTGTTCATACTTTTCTGGATAGGAGAGAAGGATGTACGATTAGTTAGAGTGGAGTGTCGAGAGATAAGGTGAGAGATTGTTGCCAAAATGAGTTGCAACCTCTAAAACAATAGAAGTCCATTCAATCTCCCGATTGTTATTCGTTTAGCTGAATACTTTGGTTCTATTATTGGGAAAAAGGAAAATGCAACTTTTGAGGCTCTCACATTCCTATTGTATGGTAGAATGCGAGGCTTGTGCATGAGCACGGATGAGATCGTAGGGGTATCGATAATCATATTTTCATGGCTAGCATACTTTGAGATCCATGTAGCTAGGTTAGGCCAAATCGAGAGGAATGTGTTTGTAGGATCAAGATTGATGATATTGGATTTGTTAGAATAGGAAACAATTACAAGGCAAAAACTCAAAAACACAAAAAAGAAACTCGAAATGCAAAACACAAAACATAATATTCAAAATCTTCTTATTGGACATCTTAGATGGAAATATTATGGATTTTCTATACATTTAACTTGATACATTTCTTTGAATGAAAGTGCATTGGATAAGAGAAGGTGAAACAAAATGCAAAACTAAAACTCAAAACCCTTCTTACTTGGCCAATCTTAGCGATATTGTTACCACTTATTGAAGCATCTCACTTGTATGGTGTGTTCATAAAGAGAAAAGAACACAGGAAAAACCACAATGCAAAACTCACTTATATGGTGTGTGCATGAAGAGAAGAAAACCCAAAACTCATATTGATGGTTATTGTCACATTGTGGGATTACGGACAACTAATTGCAACGTTATTAGCCTTCAAGATTCTTCGGTGCAATGCCCTTACCTATTTTACAAATGCACCAAAAATGGCTATTAAAATTTCTGATCAACAAAGATGGTGCTTGTGATTGAGTCAACTAGATTTGTATTTGATTTCATGAGTTCATCCTCACGTTGCATTGAGTTTCTGTGCCTCCACCATGATGGAGAGGTAATGAGCAAAATAAAGGTAGAAACTATCTTCGTTTTGCTACATTTGGTTGTTGGGGCGACGTGGTGTTGACAGATGAGGATAAATATCAGTATGGGCCCGGCCACGGGCCCATACTTTTCCGTTGGTATGACCGGGAGCGCTGGTTTTAGGCGCATGTGTCTCTTTTTTCACCATTAAAGGATTCAATAAAATTAAAAGCCTTTACTACCAACAAACATACGCGCGCCCAGAGTGATAGAGTTCCAGAGTGCTTGCAAGAGGGTGCGAGTTCAAATCCTGCCGTGTGCAGCGGGCGATTAGACCAAACCCCCTTTTAGGGGCCTTTTATATTTTAATTAATTTCCACCGAGTGACCGGGTGAACCCTTTCGTGGTGGTGGGGGCCATGCTGAAATCTATCCTCAGCCGGTGTTGACACCTTGAACTTGATGACAGCTGATGTTTGTTGTCAGCTATGGTAGTCATTGCATTGGTTGCTCTCTCCAAAATTTTTAACATTTTCATTGGCCAGCTGTACTTCCACATTGGCTACGCCTTGTTTGTAACAGATAACAAATGCATTGGAGCTCGCTATTGTCTCCATGAGACTCTAGCTTTTGCTGTAGCCACCTTCCTTGCACAACACCTCCTCGGGGTGGCAGATTGCTAGCAGCAAGCATACAAAATTGTAGGCAAACGGCTGCAAGTTGGTGGACGACCACCAGGTGTCTAGAAGGTAGTACCATGCGCACTTCGCCTTTGTTAATACGGCAAGCCACTTCACATACATTTCGGATAGTGCTATTATGGGATTATTGCATAACAATTATGAACGATTTCCTTGGCCGCTCATCTGAGCGGCAACGTTTTGGTGCTGGCGGTGATTCGGCCTTAGGTGACATTATTTGGTTGGAGGTGGCGACTAGTTGCTGCTGCATTTCTTGAGTTCTAGATGGTGGCTGGCATCATGCATTGTCATTGGCTCATTGTCGTGTTGTCGTTCAGTGCCAAGCTGAGGGCTACTAGTGGGGGGTAGCTCAATCTATGTTGATCAGGGCGGTGGCTATATTTCTGGAGGGTTGACATCTGCGGCGGAATAGGCGGTGAGCAAGAGGCATTAGTGATGAGCAGGATAGCTGTCTTTTTGGGTGGGCAGTGACTGGAGGCTAGTGGGTGGTAGCAAATTGCAATGAGCAGTAGGCTTGTAGCAACTTGGCAGAGCAGCAGCTAGGAGCAACTGATCTGTTCAAATTGGCATTACGTTCTCGGTGGGGCTGGCGCAGGTGGTGATGACGACGTCTTACAAGTCATCCTGTTTTTTATTTTTCTTTCTTCTTTAATTATTTTTTCCCCTTTTCTTTTTCTTCCCTTCCTTTTTGCTCTTCCTTGGGCACATTCACACAGATATACACACACTAGCAACTCACCCATTCCCACTCTCTCACACACATTATTAAGGCACGTACATGCATAAACATACACACTCACTTACACATTAAGTCACACACTAACTTTAAGTCATGTTTACACACAATCATACACACACACACATATTAGGTTATACACACTTACACAAAAAATAAAAATAAAACCACCCCTCAACACATGCCCATACACAAACACACAAACTCTTGGACTTGTTTTCAATAGATTTAAACTTTGCTCTTTGTGTTGAAGTATCGCAAGCTTTTTTACCTACATGGTAGAATAATTTCCTTAGGATGTGGACCTAGGCATGTAGTCCATGACTTGGAACATTGTTGGTTGAAAGTATACTTGACTTTTGGCATATGTAGGTAGGAGATCTAGCCTTTTGCAAGGATTTTTTCACCTTCCTTGTCAATCTTCTTTGATAGTAATTTTCTGGTATGGAATCATGATGATAGTTGTAATAATTTATCTTCCAACATTTACATATTAGCAATAATTTCTCTTTTAGTTGTTTACATTTGACAATGTAATTACTCAAGGGTTAATCCATTTGACAAAATCTACAGTAACCCTTGTAATGTTTAATTTATGCCCAAGCTATGATGTGTACAAGAAGTCAATAATTCTAGTCATCTTCCTAGCCTGCAATGAATCTCCTTATTGCATTTAATTATTTCTCATATACAGATGTTTTAGTTTGATCCCTTGTTAGTATGTACTTAATAGGTTAAACAATTAGTTCATAACAATGTGAAAGCATTTCCCTAATCCCCCCCCCCCCCAAAAAAAAAAAAACCTATTAAAAAGTGTAATCCTTATTCGAGCAATGATGGTTTGAAAAAAAGACTTGTCCTTGGTTCTTATTTCTTAGCTCACTAATGTTAAAATCCCTTCATAAATATGTTTTAAATTAAGTATGGGACTCTAATTCAATCCCCCTTATTTGCAATTTTATTGTATAATTCCGTTACAATTCATCTAAACCATAATGCTTGACATTTAATCGCTTTCCTTTCATTATTCACACTTGTTTATTGTTGTTTGGTTTAAAGTGCAATTAGTCACCCAATTATTTAAAAATTATTGAAGGATTTATAACTATTTTTTTAATTTGGGATACCCATTTTTTTGAAATTTTAAATTTAGGGGATTTAAGTGCTTCCCCCTTTTTTCCTATTTAAATCCTTCCTCGCCCTTTCTCTTAAGTAGTTTAGTTTTGACTAAGTAGGGCTTATAAGTTCAATTTACATGTTACTCTCTAACACTAGCCTCAACCTTTTTTACTAATAAAAGAGGAATGTATTATTAAGCAAATTTCCATTGAACATGGCCTTATAACCGATTGCCTACCTCTTTTCTCCAAGTTATCTATTGAGCTAAGTCCATCAGTCTCTCCTTAAAATAATAATTTTAAGCCTTATGTGGTTCAATTCTTTCAATTCAAGTGACTTATATCCTTTTGTTACTATAGTAAGCAGTAGTTACTTCTCTATCTATGAAACTAAGCCCATTAGTTTTTGCTTGGAACAAGGATGTTGAGTTTCATCTGTTTTAGTTCCCTTCAAAGTAATGGCTTATACATATGGATAAAGCTTCAGAATCATATACCTCACTAGTTATTGTATGCTTGACTAAGAGCTAATACTCTTAGTCGTACTCCTTAGCTGATGAATATTATTGTTTTTTGGTTCATCTTCAAGCTTAGAACCATGCCATTATCCATCCACATGGACATAACTTGTTTCATGCAAGTGACAAGGATAGCAACTAGATGCTGGTGTAGATGCTCACAACATAAGTATGATTATTCAATTCTCACTAATAATTTGCTTATTTGGTTTTGCATGAAAGAGGCAATATCACACCTTCATGAAAATGGCTTACAACATCATGTCATGGCCTTTTTTTGAGTTCTATGGTTGTAGAAGTTGAACTATTGTATAATGTATTGTACAACTATGAATATATTAAATTTCCAAGTATTCTTATATTATTTTTGTTTTTCAAACTTTAGAACTATGCTCTATTGAAACACTCACTCTTGAGCATAGTGCTTTGACAACTCTCCTCTATCATTTTTATCAATCAATATTTTTTATTAAAACTTTTGTTTTTGGGAATTTCTCTTTCTACATTGTTGACTCTTCTATTGGCTTCTTCTTTCTTAACATAATGGGTGGCACTTTGAATTGCTAGCCTCCACCTTTAATCTTTGTTCAAGGTTTATTAACTTGCATTACTGCTAGTGAGTTCCATCAAGCCTTGATCAAGTTGGATCAAACCACCCTTAACAACCATCTAGAGATTGAGAATTTACCACTATTCCAACTAGATTTGGCCAATTGGTTGAAGATCTATACGATGTGCTACTTGAGACATCCTTAGTAGCGGCATAATTTAGTGGTCCATTGAGATGATTTTCTAGGAAACGTCTCTTGGTACTCTTTCGAATAACATGAGGATTGCTACCTAGACTCTCTTAAGTCCACATTGCAATGAAAGGTCTTGGCCATTCCCATGGGAATCAACCTAAATTTTGATTTTTAAGTAAGCTAAGGTCTTCTATTTAGGGTGAACAAGCATCGGTCTTTGAGCAAGTGCTTGTGCTAGATTCCTCAAATTGAAGTTGACTTTTATCACACTTGGTTCAAGGAAAGTGAGAAACAAGTGGGAGTATGAGTATGTCGACCCCTCTACCCGTAAGGAAAAGTTTCACTCCATTCTCCTAAAACGATATGGAGTCAAGGTTCTAGTTGATTCTAGGAGTAAATTTTTCCTATACTCTAATGCATCAAATTTGTAAGAAGCTATTGACTTACTAAGACTACATTTCCTTAAGATGTATTCATTAGAAATTACGCCCTCTCACTTCCCTCGATTGGGTAGTTTTAGTTGTCTACTTACCTAACACATTTAGGTTGAACATATAAAATCAGCTTCCATAATTAATCCTTTTGATCATAGTGTTTGTTCACATAATTTAAATCACAACACACAAAAAATAAAAATAATCCTTTTGAAATATATCTTTTTTAATTTAATTAAAAATTCTTATATAAATATTCATCTCCCAATCATATGGAAGTTTTCTATCTATAACTAGTATTGGGACTTGGGCAATTCTTAGGACTCCAAGAGTTTACAATCCATAGTCCCCTTGGTACCGTCGACTCCTCTTGCCCAAGGATTCCCCTATGGAGCAATCTCTCACAATATGGGGGGGGGGGGGGGGATTGGGTCTAAAACTCTCTAAGGCAACAATTAATTTCCCTTGGAAAATGGACCCACAACTAGCCTTGGGGAAGGCCTAGAGCATTTTTCTTTTTATCTTATTGCAGACTTAGTATATTAGGATTTTTAATTCAATTCAATCAACTTCCTTAGTGCATTAAGTTAAACTTGTATATTGCTACAAGAACAAGTAATTCTACTTCAAGCAATATTCCTAACAAATAGAGAGGAATTGAGTAAGATCTTAACTTAGTACCAATTCTTTCTGACTTGGCCCTCTTTTTAAATTCTAGATATTTTTTAGTGTTCCTTTAGATTTGTCTTTTCTAAGTCCCGTTTTTGAGATCTAAATTTCGATTAATTTTCCTTCATTGGGTCTTTTCTTAGTTATCATTAGTCTTTACTCATAATTTTTTATCATAACCCTTGTCAACAATTGGTCACTTAACCTCATTACGAATCTAGAATTTACAATAATTTGTGAGAATTAATAGGATCTTGGAATCATGATATTTCCTTGGAGGTCAAATGAGTCATATTGGAGCTATATATAGCTCACCCTATCTAGACTAGGTCTCACCTATATATATACATATTGTGATCAATATGATAGTCTTTGGGAGTGTACATAGTGTGTCCCTTCTCTCCCTCTCGTGTCTCTACATACCTTCTCTCTCTACATCTCAACATGGTATTAGAGCTATCACAATTGACTACAACCAATTCCTTGAAGAAGATAATCAAGAAGTATATCTATTTAGTATCTTTTCAATTCTTGATTCATGTTCTTTTCATGCTTAAACTTGATGTGTTATGTATGTTATGAGTATCTTATGTTATGAATTTTAAGCATAGAAAAAGTTCACTAGATCATCATTGATCATCATTTAGATTGCAGATATGTTGGATTGTAGATATGCCTTGCTCTAACATCCTAAAAGTTTCTATTTTGAAAACTCTTAAGGAAATGCCATTGTCATGTCAAGAAAACCAATTTTTGTGATGTGCTATGACCCACAAGCTTTCTTCCTATCAAATTTGTGATGCTCAATTTGGAGTTGAGTGTCAAAAGTTGTGTGAGTTGAGGTAAACTATACTTGAAATAGGAAAACAAATAGGTCAATATCTTTTTGTGTAGACTTCTAGGATACAGATTTTGTTAGGATTGCTTATTCTTGAATTTTTGCATTTCTACCAAAATTAGCTAGATCATCATCTATTCTTGGCCAAAAAGTAAAGCGATAATGTTTTTCATATTTCTCGTCTATGTTGGACTGGTTTCTTCTCTCACATGTTTTGTCTATTTTGGGTTGCTTTATTCTTCTACCTTGGGTATCTTTCCTTTGCATTATACTTTTTGGGCTAAACGTCATTTCTTCTAGCATAGTTGTTGCATATGACTGGTTGTATTGTACTTTCCTATTGTCGTTGCGTACATGGTGTGTAGATTCTCTGATCTCATATTGTATGTATTCTCTCAGCCAGCTATGTCAAATTCTATAATTGTCAACAGATCTCTTTTTGGACAACGTTCCATTTCTCACTTTCAAGGGCAAGGATTCCTTAGGTGGAAAGTAAAGATGTTGCTAACTCTTCAAGATGATTACTTGCATGATATTGTTCTTGGTAATTATGAATGTCTATCTCAACCAATTGATCAAACTCATGATAATACCCTTGTAACTATGATATTGTTCTTTGTAATTATGAATGCTTGCCTCAATCAATTGATCAGGCTCATGATAATACCCTTGTAATTGAAGGACCTATCTTTAAAGAATGGCAAACTAATTATATTGAGTGGGTTAGATGCAACAAAGTAGCTTGTTGGTATATTCTTTCTACTCTTCAAGAATCTCTTATGCTTGATGTATGTAATATTTCAATCTCACAAGCTATATGGGAGTATTTGATAGCAAATTTTGAGAAGAAATATATTATAAAAATACTTATATTCATAGTTAGCCCACTCAACTACAATAAAACATCAAAACTTCTATGAAAACACATATCAAATCATTCAAGAATATTATCAATAAACTTTCTATTTTGCTAGTGATGCTATTCCATGAAAGCAATAGGTAACAAAACTTTTTAATACTATAAAGGATCCTGCTTATGATAATATTGTTATCATATTATCTAACAAAGATGGGATCAATTTTGATCAAGCTTGTATATATTTGATAAAATATTCACAATGACATGAATGATGTGACACGAATCAAGAAACAATTATGATCTCACAAGAGGACAAACAGTCAGAACAAGTAAACCAAGATTTACTTGCTCAAAGAGGTGTCCCTTTCCACACTCTACACGTACAAGTTATCGTGGTGGTAACTTCTCTCCTCTCAAGTTTCCTAACATACAATTTTTTATTGCAATAGAAATGGTCACAGTACAAATGATTGCTAGAAAAAACAATATAATCAAGAATATGATATTAGAAGTAAACAACCATGTTTATCTAGAGATTATTCTCCTTGTGAATACTACAAAAAGAGTGATCATTCAACCCATCTATGTTTCAAGAGGCATTTTGATTCAGATCGTAATACAACATATGCTGCTACACATGATAACACTAATGAAGAAGAAAATTGTGTGAGTTATTGTATCTCTCTAGAAAGGATGCTTCATGTTCGTGATGGATCTCTTTTTATTATTGATTCTAGTGCTATGAGAAATATGACATATTACCCCGAATAATTATATAATTATCATTCTAATTTGGTTTATCTTACTGATGATACAACCTGTCAAGTCAAAGACATATGTGATTTATATCTCCATATTCTTTCTTCAAAAAGAATTCTATGTGGAGTTTTACATGTCCCAAATCTACAAAAGAATCTTCTTTCAGTTACAACACTTGTGGATCTTGGTATCTTTGTCGGTTTTGACCATACCAAGTGTCGCATTGAGAAAGATGGCCAAACCATAGCTATTTCTCCTCGAAATGGTAATATTTTTAAGTTATCTTTAAAATAAGATGTTGCAAATGTTGTTACAACTCCTAGCGATCTTAACATCAAAATATGGCGTTATCACTTTGTTCACTACTTTGATTTTTTAAAGCTTATCGATCTTTATTGATGTGACCTTGTTCAAGGATATTCATCATGAACATATGGTTCCCTACTCTCCTTCATAGAATGGTATTACTAAACGTAAAAATAGTACTATTCTCAATGCCATGCGATGTATGCTATTTCAATTTGGCTTATCTCGATGTTTCTAGGCTAAAGCAGTCTTAACACTAGTATTTGTTCAAAATCATCTTCCTACAAGTGCTCCTTCTGGTAAAAAATTGATTACTACTTGGACAAGTGAAACTCCTTTTGTTTCATATTTTCAAACTTTTGGATGTATTGCTTATATTCATGTACCCAAAGAGACTCGTAGAAAACTTGATCCTCCTAGTTTGAAAGTTGTTTGAATTGGATATTCAACTTTTTTTAAGGGATACAAGTTTTATGATCCATCTTTAAAGATGGTAATCATAAGTCGTGATGCTATTTTCAATGAGTAACTTATGGGCAACACATGGTCTCAAGCGAAGGATGCTAGGCAGACATGGTCACTAGAGGATGTTGATGATACAAAGTCATTACTCACTTATTTTATTTTTCTATATGATGACGAGCCTCCTTCACGGGATAATATTGACTCTTCAAATCAAGACTCACAACTTCCACCTATTATTGCTGATGATGACCTTCGAGTTGATCTTCCAATTGATAATGAGCATGCTAGTTGTCATGTTTATGATGCTGATATTCTTGACAATGCTCTCAATATTTGTGAAGGCCCTATCACTTATAGTGATGCCATATCATCCCCACAAAAGGAACAATGGTAGGAGGCCATGGAAGCTGAGTATGAATCTCTTCTCTCTAAAGGTACATGGGTTTTAACTAAGTTACCATCTTGGAGATATACACTCATGACTTGGTATTTAGATTCAACACTATCAAGAAAATGGTGTTTTGTTATTGCATCAAACAAATTTCATTGAAGATATTATTCATAAACTTGGTTTTGCTTCTACACACCTTGCTAGTACTCCTTGTCTTGTGAGCTCTACCAAAAAATCTCACTTTGTACAGAATGATGGACAATAAAAAATACATCAACCTTATGCTAATCGTGTTGGATACCTTCAATTTTTTGGCTTTAATTCTTGTTGTGACATTCTTTTTGTTGCAAAATTTCTTGGACAACATCTTAATTCTCCATGTCTTAAACATTGGACTATAGCTAAATGAGTTTTGAAGTATTTGAAAGGCACTTAAGATTTGAGATTAGTTTATCGGCACCAACAAATCTCTGATTCTCTACATTTACTTCAACTTTTAGTTATATAGATGTAGATTTGGTGCACAGATCGGATGCTGTAAGCGCGCATAGTGAGTGTCAGAAGGTCCCCAAGAACAAAAGAACTCTACTTTTTGCACACAAATCAATGTAGAAAGCTTGCACGACATGAACAAGAGACCAATTGGGTGCAATCTCCTCCCATGCCTTGTGTGAGCGCTCCACAAAGCATGTATTTCATATATATTAATCATCTTCAAGCTCAAATAATAGCCCAAATTACAAAATAGCACGCTTTAGCTTTTGAGTTTGCTTTTGTGCCAATAGAGAATTAAAGCTAATTGGCGCCCAAGAAGACAGGCGTACCCAAATACATTGTCCAAGTACAAATATCTAAATCGTGCGCCCATGCGCATACAAAAATAATAAATAAATATCAAGCGCTTTGATAAATAAGTGCGACAAAATATAAGCGTCATGCCTAAGGTATGCACCCATCCAAATATTGATGATAACTTTGAATACACGCTATCCTCCAATGCTTTCCACTGCCAACGCTACTATCTCTACACATTAATTGAAGTTTTCACAATCCTTAGTAGAATAATTCAATTAAACCGATAAAAGTGAATACCTAGCAATCTTCAGCTACATAAATAAATTGGTTAGAAATCAATCCTAACCTTAAGTTATCACGAGTGCGCACTCTAAACTCATAAACGTTTATTAATTTAAATATGTATTTTGTAGAATCACCCGCTATGGAATCACCCATGTACACACTAAATTAACAAAATGCCCAAAAAGAATAGGTGTCCCCATAGACTTCTCACACAAAGAATCCACTTTGTGTATGAGCCCCGGTAATAAAATCTTACGGAATCCACCGTAAAACCTCACGGAATCCACCGTGTAGTATGCCTCCTGGTATCAAGATTGGGCATGATCTCACTTATCTATGCATTCTACATGTGGAAATTGTTTCTTCATCAATGATTGTCTTGTTTGTTGGATTGGCAATAAATAAGGTTGTGTTGCTATTTCCACTCAGAGGATGAATATGTAGCTACATCTTTAACCGCTCGAGAGTTAGTATGGCTTTGGCAAGTTCTATAAGATATATTGGCCATCCTCTTCTCTCCAACACACCATTTGATGTGATAATTAAAGTGTTGTTAGTCTTGCTAAAGACTATGTTCAACATAACAGGTCTAAACATATTGCGGTGCATTATCATTATGTTCATATGAAGTAAAGAAAGGCATGATCATTACATTGAACATTGTCCAAGTGATCAGACGACTATAGCTATACTCACCAAAGGACCTAATGAAGCACACTTCACTTTGCCGTGCTACTTGGAACTTGGAGTTTTCTCAAATTCAATCTTTGATAATTAATCTACTATGACATTGTAGTGCCATTGTACATACTCCTTGTAGGTACCATACACTTCTTATATGCAAATACACTCTCAGACTTCTTGGTCATCTTTATATATACATATTTAGTTTTGCTTCACATGCACGGATTCACTTTACATGCACACAACAATAATCCTTTTTGATCATGTTTGTGCGTTTTTATATAGGAGCTCAATTTTTTCCCTTGTGCTCCCCACGGGATTTTTCATCCATAGCTAGAAACATTTGCTTGAGTAGGGGTGTTAGAGCTATATATAGTTCACCTTATCTAGACTACGTCTCACATATATATATGTAGATTGTAATCAATATGATATAGTCTTCGGGATTGTACACGATGAGTCTTTTCTCTCCCTCTCACGTCTCTACATATCTTTTCTCTCTACATCTCAACAAGTCAACAAGGCAAGTGTTTCTCTTATGAATTCTTAGACTTTTATTCTTCTCAAGGAGAACTAGATAATCCTTTTTTGGTTATCTCATAATCTAGGACTTGTAGTTCATTTTGTAATATTGGTAAAGTGAATTGGTTCGAATACCCTAGGTTAAAAATAGTTGCATATTCAATTTAATAATTTTCAATGAGCTATATACGACAACATTTTAACTTAATTATTAATATAGTGATTTTTTTTAAAAAAAGTACTCTTAATTGATATTTTTTTATCATCCACTTGAATTATCATAACCCACTTTAAATGAATTATAGATATCAAGAAAATTTATTTTCTTATGTTTAGATGACCTATAAATACCAAGGAGTTTATTGTTTAGATTTATGTAAATTATAAATATATATTTTTATATTTTATTAGTATTTACCTTTACATAATTTATAAATGCTAAAAGAATGTTCCTAATGCAATTTTTTTTACTTGTCTTAATATTTACATAGTTTATACATTCTCAAAGAAATATTCTTAATGAAATTTCCTATTTTGCTAGCTAAATGAAATATTATTAATGCATATGCAGTTGGAGAGAATTTATTCAATGCGTTTTGATGTTATGCAATTGACCCTACCCTTTAAAAACTCTATTTTCATAACCTTTACTTGTCCTAACATTTCTTTTCTATTGAATTCCAATTAAGCTATAATTTATTTATCAAATATTGAAACTTCCTTATTTATATTCCTAACTATGTATTAAGTGAACATTAATTTAAAAAGGAGCCTGGTCTTATTTTACGAGTGATGGCATTCTAAACATGTTCGCGATTGTATTGATAGCTTCCACACTTTCCACTCTTGAGTACCATCTCTTTGGAGCCATTGCAAGAAGGACACTACAACAAAAAGGCTCCATAGACGTGCTCGTAGACGCAATATTTGAATTGTGAAAAAAAATGTCGGGCGCATTTATTAACGCGTCTACAAAATCGCGTCTAAAAGCGCACTTATGATCAGCAATACACGCACATTTAGACGTGCCTTTAGACGCACGTATAAACGCGCTACGTAAATATATAATCATATTTTTAAAAAAGTGGATATATTCATATTGTGCGTCTATACAAGCATGTATCTACGCATCTAAAACCGCATTTACTCTGAAAGTTTTTGACGAAAATAGACGTGCATTTATCGTGCAATTTAGATGCGCTGATAGATGCGCAAAACAGAGGTATGAAAAAAAAACCAAAGAGCATGTGGCCTGCAAAGCCACATGCTCTGTGGTTTTTTTCCCCCCATCAACATCAAATTGTATGCTTAGGGATAACAGAGAAAGATTATTCGAAGATTGGATACTGAAAACAAAACAATGTATGTAGCACATGAAATTTCATATATATAGATGAAACGTTTTTACATTATGAGTTTTAGTGCTTGTGATGTCATGGTCGCAAGCACTAGCTAAAAGTAATACATATCAAAAATGAAAATTACAAGCCAAGGGGAGGCATGCATGCATGGGGCTCCTCTATATCTCCTCAGAAGAGGCATCATCATCGCTACCACCACCGCTGCCTATGCCGCTGCCGTTGCCGCCACCGCTACTGCTAGTCCCCCCTTCGCTATCCTCAACTGCATCAGGGTTCGCCTACACAAAGGATTAAGGTATATAAATACCATTACAAATAATAAATTAGAGTTATCTATACTTTTCATGTAAAAAATAAAGCATACCTCTTCTGGTGGTGGAATCCTCATGGCGCGATTATATTGCTCCTCCGTGATGAGTCCCTCCTCATAGAAATGCTCCCAAGTGGACACCTGGTTATGACCTCGATGGTAGCCTACCTCTCTAGGAGTAGGCATCCTACCAACGATATGATACTACAAAACAATTTGAACATACAACATATTAAAACACACTACATAATGAAGTGAAACAAATTACAAAATTTAATTTTAAAAAAGAAATCAAATAATACTTACAAACTCAGCCTCCCATGACTCCCTGCCACCCGATCCATAATGCGACGATCCCATGGTTGCCATCTGGATACATCGCGCCTCTGCATGCTGGCAACTTGTCATTTTCTCCGCTGCTCTCTTCTTGGCCTCTTTCCACTCCTTGCGATGCCAATTGGGTGGTTGGCCATATCTAGAGCGCCCCTGCACTTGTCTCCGCAATGACTCCTTGGCGCGCGTCATAAGGTGAGACCTCTTGTTATGAAACGCGTCTCTCACCTTTGACAGTCCCCAATAATCTGAGAATCGTGAATTCTCGGGATTAGGGTACCTTTTATGTACGGCCCACAGCACCTCTTCCCACAAACCATTTTTCTAGTGCTTGAAGGGAATCATGCAATCTTTGTATGTGGCATGCACGACACTCCTCAAGTAGGCTATCACTTCCCTCCCCTCAAAGTCATGCAAGATACCACCAACATCAGTGATAGAGTAGTACATTTGTGGAGGCTCACCTCTCTCATTTTCCGGTAAGGGTGATCGAGAGCCACCACCTAGGCAATCCCCACAAAGCCCTCAACCTCCTCGTCCTCCCGCACCACTCTCCCTCCTCCCTCGACATGCACTACCCTCTGCCTCACTCGATACACATGCTTCTGTAGATGCACGTGCTTCGGCTGATTTATGTACCTCAGCTGATCCCTGTGTAGGCAAAGATGTGATAGGTGTCCCAGACATCACACTGAAAACCTCATCTGCAACAGTGGGAGGGCGACCAAGATAATTGGTCATCTCCCCCATGAATTGCTCCTTGTTGAATGGGGTGCTAGAGGATCCAGGATTCCACATCTACACAAGAAAAATCATATTACCCTGTGCAGATAAAACATATTTCATACAGCATCTATACTTGTGTCTCTGTGCGCGTCTATACATGCGCCTCTGTCTGCGTCTGTCAAGGCGTCTCTGTGGGCATCTGTCAACGTGTCTTTTTCCGTATCTATAGCCACATCTACACTGTCATCTGGACGCGCTCACAGACGCGCACAGTCGCACCATTTCTTCTTTAACTTGCTTAGAAAACAAAGCTAAAAAAACTCCATAGATGATAAGATCCAACATGTGAAGAGAGAGAAGAGAGAGACAAACAAACAAAGAAACCAAACAAGATTGAGAGAGAGAAGAAGAACTCACCTTCTTTGCTTGTTCCAACGGGTGGCGGCGGCTAGGTTGCAAGCTCCTTGTCCTCCTTCTTCCTTCCCTTGGTAAGTTGCTTCAATCTTGTTCTCTTCCTTGCTGTTTGGCTCTTCTTCTTTACTCTTTGGCTCTTTTTTCCTCGTGTCCTCTTTTTACTCTTATTTCCTTGCCTCATTGTCTTCATGAAGTGATAGGTAGACAGGAGTAGTGAGGTCAAGCTCGAATTGCAGAAAACACACAAAAAACGCAGGAAAGCACAGGTTTGAAAAGAAAGCCACAACTTTTTTTACATTTTTCTATACTTGCGTGGCGCGTCTGTCAATGCGTGTAATGGCGCGTGTATATGCACAGATAATTCCTGTTACACGCGCTTACAGACGCGCAGGAACAATTTAAGGAATCAATGCATGCATAATTAGGGAATCAATTGACCTATGTGGTGACATATTGCAAATGCACAAGTCAACCTTTAATTTATATATACATCCAATCATCAAGCCCTATCCAATCACATTTGTCTAGGGCATGTCCTATCCAATCAATGCATGCATTTAGGGAATCAATTGACCTATGTGGTGACATATATAACAAATCTTGAGGATAAGAGATAACACATTGGCAAGTCAATTGGCACATATATATGTAGTGACATGAAAGAGATAGAGAAAGGCATATTATCCATCAATCCATCAAAGATATGTGAGCTATAAGTGCACCTTGACATGATTGGAATAGCTTGCATATGCACAAGCCACCTGATTTACATCAATCTACTCATTCTATGAATTGGCATCCACAATCTTTCCCACTGCATCCACAATCTCAGCCAACTTATCATCAGTAAGATCTCTAACATCATCCTCCATTTGAAATGGGCTTGTGGGGAAGGTTTTGTTCCACTAGCTGGCTATTATGTTTTTACATTTATCATTGATCTCCACAATAACAACAGCCTTCAAAATAATACCCAATTTGTGCAATGCCACTTCTTTCCCACCAAGGCTCGAGAATAAGGATAGAATTGTTAAACCTTGCGGATATAATTCTTTCAGTGGTGAAAGACTGTACACAATAGTATTGACCTGAAATGAGTTGCCCAATGCATCATACCGATTTGAAAGGGTTAAGGGTTGCCTCAAGTTTGGTCACGATCATATCCAAGCACCATCTCAATCTCATGGGGTTCAAGTGGGGCAGCTTGGCCTGGGCTGACCCAAACCAAGTTCCATATTTTGCATGCCAGGACAATCTCATGTTGAAGATAAGAAGGTATCTTGCTAGCTTTCTTTGTGGGAAGAAAATATTTTTCTAATCAATCCACATATAGTGCTAGGGGCACCCCGTATGTTTATGCAATTCAACTTCTCTCCATGGGGGCCAATACTTCTTTGTTTTCTAAAGCACCTCAAAGATTGTCATGGGAGCAGGGGGAAGGATCAACCTTCTTCCATCTAATGGAAGGTTATAAATATAACCACCTCAGCCTAAAGCACGCTGAAAAATATCTAGAGTCTGTGAACTCTGGATCTATGCCATTAAAATGCCGTTTGATGGTCTCCCACTCTGAATTGAAACGTTCTCAACATTTTCAAAATAGAAAAAGGGAGGGCCTTCCATCAAACTATTCAATGGTTTTGACTTGCCTTTAAAAAAGCCAGGAATTCCAAACCCCATGTCCTTTTTGAACTTGAAATGTGGGATAGAACCCAGATGTGGACGTGATGTTTTTCCATTCATAGATTGAGTCTCGAGCCATACAACACTCGAGTCTTCATTGGCACTTTTATCCAAGTCTAGAGTAGGAGTAATGCTGATCTTTCTTTTAAGGCCCAAGTAAGTGTACCATAGCTTAAGGGCTCTTTCATCTACCCAGTATATTTTGCTACAGACACCTCGTGAGGGTCCAGCATGTCTAGTTATTTGAACACCTCGTGAGGGTCCAGCATGTCTAGTTTGATCTTTTATCTTTTACCACTAATGCACATTATTCAATGCACTTTGGTGTGAGGGTAAACATCTTCGAACTCAACGTAAAGATGAAACGATAAATACCCTTTGCTATTGATGATGATCTCCTCTTACTCTTCTTCATCTCACACCCTCTCTTTCTTCACTCTCTTTCTATCTATTCTCCTCTTCTCTTCAACTACTCCTTTCTTTCTTCTTCTCTACTCCTTCCCTATTCTCTTGTATTCTTATGTTCCTCTTCTCCTTCTCTCTTCTCTTCTTCTCCACCTCTTCACTTCTCTTCATTCTCTCTTCCCCTCTCCTTCTCTTCTCTTATTCCTCTCCTCTCCTCTTCTCTTCTTCACCACCTCTTCTCTTCCCCTTTTTCTATTCTCTTCTTCTCCTTCTCTTCTAGACTTCTTCTCCACCTATCCACTTCTCCTTTTACTTTTCCTATCCTATCCTATCCTATCCTCTCCTATCCTCTCCTCTCCTCTCCTCTCCTCTCCTCTCCTCTCGCTCTCCAATATGGCCTTTTTGGGGCCATCGCAAGAAGAAGTCTGTAGTGCTAGCTTCAAGATTTGACTCTCTTGATCAAGGACTCTAAACTGTTTGGCAGCTCCTTGTGAGACCAAGAATTTCTAAGTATAGGATGGACTTGTTTTGTGGGTACAAAAAGCACGAAAGGTAGACTCTCGAGGAAGTTACTATGTGTATATCCTCTGCATCACATGCGTTCAAGGCCTATTTATAAATATCCTTATTTGTGAGTTTTTCCTTAATAAAACATAACTCTTTTCTATTCAATCTTTAAATAATCCCTTTATATTACATGAGTTCAATGCCTATTTATAAATATCCTTATTTGTGAGTTTTTCCTTAATAAAACATAACCCTTTTCTATTCAATCTTTAAATAATCCCTTTATATTACACCCTAGCCTTCTGTATGTAAAAAATGTATAAAAATAATATCTTTAAAATACATTATTTTGAACCCACATGTGGAACACATATATTCATGAGTAATCTACGTGAGGGTAGACGAGACCTTTGCAAGCCGGAGTGGCTGAATATGATCTCCTCTTGCTCTCCTTTTTCTCACTCCCTTTCTTTCCTAACCCTCTTCCTCTCTATCCTCCTCTTCTCTTGATCTATTCCTTCCTTTCTTCTTCTCTACTCCTCCCATATTCCCTTGTATTCTGATGTCCTTGTTCTCCTCCTCTCTTCTCTTCTTCTCCAGCTATTCTCTTCTCCTCTTTCTCTCTTCCCCTCCCCTTCTCTTCTTCCTCTCCTCTCCTCTCCTCTTCTCATTCTCGTCTTCTCTTCTTTAACACTTCTTCTTCACTACCTTTTCTCTTTCTCTCTTCCTGTTCTCCTCCTCCTCTCTTCTTCTTCTTCTTCTTCTCTTCTTCACCACTTCTTCTTCACTACCTTTTCTCTTTCTCTCTTCTTCTTCTCCTCTTCCTCTCTTCTTCTTCTTCTTCTTATTCTTCTTCTCTTCTCCTCTTCTCCACCTATCCACTTCTCCCTTTCTTCTCTCCCTCTCCCTCTCCCTCTCCCTCTCCCTCTCCCTCTCCCTCTCCCTCTCCCTCTCCCTCTCCCTCTCCCTCTCCCTCTCCCTGAGCAATTGGCAAGGAAGGGGGAAGGGCAATGTAAACTTAGAATATTTGCCTAAGCTTCAGGGTAGCCTTGGCTTTATATAGCTAAAGGCCATCAACCTTCAAGGGGCGTCCTCACAACTCATGCCATGGGGTAATTGACAACAACGTACTTTCACAATAGTTATGAGGGTTCCAAAGAGGTCGATGATCGCACATGAGAGAGATTCAATGATAATTTCAAAGAGCTAGCATTCAATTTGATGGGGTTGGTAGTGTCACTCTGTCGACCAATCTTTTTTTTTCTTGCTTTTTCACTAAGGTTTCTTTATTTTGAATCTATTAGCATCTCTATACCTTCACGTTGTGGAAGGATTTATGAAAGCAAAGTCGCGTCTTCAGAAGACCTTGATAAATTTCAGGATAAAAGATCAAACAAATGAATAAGCAAGATGTAAGGATTTGTGTCCACTAAGCTTTCAACGAGACCTCGTCTTTACAGCAATGATAAGACTAAAAGCAAGTTTTCAGCTGAGCATAGAATTCATCCTTCAATATTGAAACATTTAATACAAATCTGGTTATCAGCTTCAGACAGAAGAATTAGCATTATCCTTTCAGAGGTGGCTCCTTTCCAAGGTCAAGAGGGTTGGACACGGAATGATCAAGAACCATATATTCTTTTACATTCTCCATAAGCCGACAAACTGATTTGTGGCAATGTAAAGCACATTTTTCTCTTTCATGATAGTATTTTTAACATATGAACAATAACTGTAATCATGTGCAGTAAGTACTATTGCATCATCTTCATATTTCCAAAAGCAAACGCCTTACAAAATTTTTCATTTGCTGCAAGAACTCCAGATCTATTGTCCTCTTGTAAAGCTCGTATCTCATCTCCCAATTTTTCTGCTTTGCTATAATTTCCAGAGCGATTAACAGCATCCCTTTAGTATCAACATCATATCTGGCTTCAAGGTCTTAATGGTGGGTTTATCACCTGACATGGCAGACTTGGATCAATGGGCTTTATAGTGCAAATGCTCCTTTCTTCTTCCACCTTTTAAACAAAAACAAGTCAAGAATTATCATCTTTGCAAGCTGCAACTGCTGCGGCCTCCTCCCTCGTAATGCCTTCATATAGAGTTTCAACGTAAGCAACAACCAAGTCAGGCTGTCGAGTTGCCTATATATGTAATTTGGAGATTAAAAAGCAAACTTCTGGCCCTGATTTGCAGGTTATGAAGATAAGAACTCATCGACACATTATATATGATGCATCTTGGCCTAATACAGGAATATCCTCATAAAATTTCCCACAGTTTGTGTTTCATAACTGGTTGGTGCCAGCATCTTCAATTCGTTCGCCGACAAGAACGCTGATGAAGATAAACGAGATGTAGATAGAGTTCCTTTTTCTTGTGATAAGCTTGAAAGCAGCGTCAAGAACACCCAGCTTCTGCCTGCGAGATGGATCAATCGTCAGAAACTCCTTCCCGTCGAACGCTCTGTTCCTCCTTTTGTTTTGTCCAAGTGGAGCAGCAGAGTCCAGGATTCCCCATAAAAATTGAATCATTCTTTGTTCTCCTTAAAAGGATTTGAATATAATTCCTATTTTCCTCATCTCTGCTCAATTACAGTAGATGACCTCCTCGCTACTGATTTTAGGATCTCGCCAGAGGAAAAATAGATGACTTCCACAAAATTTCGACGGTTTTCCCTTCACTACGAAGTTTGATGCAGAAACATAATGGCCTGTTTGAGAGAAGCACCCATCCGTAGCTTTCGCTTCCTTTCGTTCTTCTTCGTCTTCTTTATCGTTGATGCTTCGTGATGCAATTCGTTGCCGTCTTCTCATTTTCAGTCCTCTTCATCATCATCGTCTCTTTCTCTGCAGGTCTTCATCTTTGCCACCTTGAACGTCTATCTTTTTTCCCTCATTAGCTACAGAGTATCCTTCCTTGTCGTCGATCCCGTTTTCTTTTTCCATTCATCCCTGCGTGTCGACTCTTTTTTCCCCCCAAAAAGCCTTCTTTCTCAAAATAGCCCAAAAGCTTCTCCTTTTTCCCCTCAAAGCACGGCTCCTTTCATGAGCTCGAATATGCCTCCACTAAATATGAAACACTAGAACCCAAAAAAAAAATGTCCCAACAAGTGCCTTAGAACCTTCTTAGACCCTTCAATCATCACATGGAACCGAAAAGGTGTTCAGCACTAGTGGGTTTAGCAGCAGATTTCAGCTTTTTCTACTCTTTGTACATCTGATAATGCAATCCCATTCATTTCTAATAAAAGTAATGCTTCCCACCATTGTTGTACCAAATGCCGCAAAAGCCATCTTAAACAATCAACTTTCTTTCTGTGAGAAGATCCTTACATAAACCGAAACCTTTCCAAATTCCTTGATCTGTTTGTATAGTTGTAATGTCTTCTCTCCTTGACCCTGCCTGAAAGCAACCCTTCATGCTCGCCACTATACTCATATGCAGAAAATAAATGTAATCACAACAACTAAATATGTACAAAGTACCAAATCCCATGCACAACTTTTGGGTGGTTTACACACCTCGAATGCGCAGCAATACGACATCCACCCCCTCTAATCCTGCGCATCCTCCGGATGGGCCAACTACCCATGATCATTATCATCAAGATCCACAAACAAATCAATCTCTTCGTTATGCATTTCCGGTAGATCAACAAGATTTTCAGCCATATCATCTGTCTCTTTCATTGGAGTTTCTTGTCGTTGCTCTTCTCTCGAAAATTCTTCCAATGCATAATCCTCATCATCTCTTTTCTTGAAAATCTTGATTCTTTTTCCAGCAATAGGCACTCTAAGCACTGTCCAATCCAATTCTGTCAGCTCATATGTTGCATTATCAAAGACATGTTTGACTATGTATGGCCCAAACCATCTTTTCACCATCTTCCGAAGTGCAGTATGCTGATTTTCAAGGCTGCTATCAAAGACCAATACCCAATCTCCCTCTTCTATTGCTCTAGGCCGCAAGCGATGCCTGCTATCAAACCTGTCCTTATTTCTTAGTCTAGCAACCTTCAACCTGTCAATAGCTAGCTGAATATCCTCAGGTCTCCTCTCCAACTGTCGAATCCGAAGAGCTAAGAGCTCCTCTCTCGTCAAATCCTCCTGCCAAGGTAAAACTGACCAAGTCAAAGCACAAGTCTCAATCGGCATAATAGGTTTCTGACCATACATCAACTCTGCAGGCATATATCCTGTAGTAACACTATGAGTCGTACGATCAGCCCATAAAGCAAATGGTAGAAGTCTCGGCCATTCTCCAATCCGTCCTCTGCATGCTTTGGCTAATGCTTTCACTATTGGCGGATGCCCTCTTTCACTCTTCCCATTTCCCTTTGGATTGTATGCTGTGGTTAGAGCCAATTTGATTCCTAGCTGAGAGAAAAACTCCCTAGCTTCATCTGCATCCAATTCACCACGATCCGCAGTGATTTTACCCACACAACCATACCTGCAGAAAATTTCCTCCAATAAGAACTTACACACTGCACTAGTGGTCTTCGTTCTCAAAGATCTGCCCTCAACATGATTAGTAAGATCCTCTCTAGCCAAAACAATGTATCTCATCTGCCATAGACCCATAGGCATGGTAACCAAATCAACCACCCACTTATAATGAATGCATAGCGGATAGGTCGGATGAAGCTCATCTCTATGACGCACTACTGAATACATCTGGCAGTCTCTGCAAGTCTCAACAAAGTGAGAAACATCTCTGTACATGCCTTTCCACCAATATTTCTCCTTGATTTTCTCATAAGTAGCCCATACTCCTCTATGACCAGCCCAAGGACTCTCATGATACTCCCTCATCACCTGTAATTGTGTCTCTCTATCGCAGACAACCCGCAAAGGTAATCCGCCTCTTTTCTTTGGATGCTTCCAAAGAAATCCGTCCTTGAGAAAATAACCATAAGCTTTCCTTCTGATCTTCTTAAACTCTTCATCCGTCCATTCATCTCTTTTGTTTAATGTACTAAGGTACCTGCCAATCTGCAACCAATCTCCAACATAGAGTTCTTCTATGAAAGCCACAATATCATAGACATGACAAACATGATCAACCATAGTGGCTGAAATTTCTGCATCATCCTCTTCTGCAAGTAGAGTCTCCTCATCATCATACCTGGCTCTAGACAACATATCTGCCACTGGATTATCCTTCCTTGCTATGTGTTTAAATTCTGGATTTAATGACTTGATGTATGCAATCCATCTCAACATAGCTATATCCGGAGTAGAGCAACTCGTGATCATACCAATCAATGGCAAGCAATCTGTCTCTACCACAACTGAAGCTCCAATAAAGTACACCTTGTCACATTTGAGAGCCGTGACAATCCCCAATAACTCCCTCTTGATTTGCGGATATCTCCTCTGTCTCTCGTTTAGGACTTTCGCCCCAAACCGAATAGCATACCTATTTCCATCTGCATCATCTTGACCCACAGCCCAACCTATGCCAATTGGACTAGTGTCAACTGTCAATACAATAGGCCTATCACAGTTATAATCTGCTTTCCTGAGAGTAGGAGAATTCTGCAATAACTTCTTCAATTTCCGCATGGCTTTAGTGTGACTCTCATCCCAATAAAATTTCTGCCCCTTTCGAAGCAGCTGATACAAACAATCTGCAATGTGTGCAAAATGAGGTATCCAAATCATATAAAACACACAAGCACCAATGAGTCTCCGTACCTCAGAAGTGGTAGAACAATACTCTGCAATCTTGCCTATAGCATTCACCTTATCAGGTGAGGGTTTCCTGCCATAATATCCACACATATGCCCAACAATGACAACCTCATTCACTCCAAAAACAGATTTTTGCCCTGAAAGTGTCAAGTTCACTTCTTCTAACCTGGCCAAAATCTTCTCACATGCTGAAATATGATCAGCCACAAAGTATCTGCATCCCTGCTCATTTAGGCTCTCATTCTTCTCTTCTTCTGCACACCCCTTAATGGGCACATCATCCAAGAAAGGCATAGTAAGCTGAGGTATGTAATCACGAAGAACCTTATGCATGGCATTCATCATATGCGCAACAGAATTAGTGGCACCTTGAGGCAAGGTACACATCCTGACAAGCCCAATAGGAGTTCTCATGGTGGTTATGTCCCTGCTTTCCAAAGCCAGCTGAAACTGATCATAACCTGAATACAAATCACCCAAAGAATAGATGGCACGTCCAGCAAATGCTTCTGCAAACTCATCCACAATTGGACCAATACCAACATTCCTGATAGTAACTTTATTCACTGGCTGCATGTCCTGAATAAATCGAAGAGTACCATTCTTCTTTGGAACTGTAAACCACCTGTTTGAGTATGGTGCTGATGAAGGCTCAAGGATTCCCATCCTGATTTTCTCATTCAATAAATCAATCAGCTTTGGCAAGTGTGCTTTAGGCACTGGAATAGGTCGGAGATTCCATGGAATATGAGGAATAGTAAAAATAACCATAGGAGCAACAATATCAGGATTCACACATCCAATCTCATGTGGGACAAAAGCAAATCCCCTTCCATGACGCTCAAGCATCTCCTGAAAGCATTGCTTCTCCATGGGTAACAAGAAATCACCATTTCCAATTTTCAATTCAGCGTCTCTGCTGAAAATTTATGACCAATATGCTCCGGATTCCTCAAAATTTGCTGTTTAGCAGCCCTTTCTATTTGTTGATCACTGTCAGGTGGAAGCGGTACAGCAACCGGCTTCACCTTCTTATCCACAGTTTTGTATTTCGTGTCAACCCTGGCTTCATTATGCTCTTCTGCATTACATAAACCTTGCTGTAAATCAGCAATTCTGCACTCCAATGGCTGAATATTCTCAGCTCTCTGCTCTATGGACTGCATAGAAACAGCCCCAAACTCTGAATGCTGAAATATTTCAGCAGTAAACTCTGTTGGCTGAAAATTTTCAGCCCTCTGTCTCTCTCAAAGCTGATCATAACCAGCTGGAAACTCTTTTTGCTGATTTTCTTCAGCACTCAACACTCTTTGCTGAGTTACCTCAGCCTCTGACTCAATCTGTGACATAAAATCTGTAATTTCATGAAACATGTCCAGGGACTGCACTAATACATTACCATGACAATTTAGCATATCAGTTTTCAGCATATCTCCCATCTCTGTCATCGTATCTGTACAAATCACACTGTCATACATACCATCCATGTGCTCATCATCCTCCAAAATTCATGCATTTTTCAAATTTTTATCCTTCCTGCATATATACTGCCTGGCAGCTCTAGACAATCTAGAAGTCTTCTGATAGCTCATCGAACTGTTTGCTGAAATCCCAACATAACCGAAGGAGAAAACACTGCTGCCAGGAGGCGAGAACTCCAATCTCCTCTCCTCTGTACCACCGTCGTCTCGCGAAACGGCGGTACCTAATGAAAACCCGAATCCCTCACAGTGGATAAGGGTGCATCTCTGAGAGTATCCCTGTTTCTAACATGGTTCACACATACAGTCATAAACTGAACTGCTCTCATACCATCTTTACTGCGAATCCGTGCATAAGCAGATCCATCATCCATGACCTTTGTCTCCATGCGCATCTTTGTAATGAATGGCTGTCCAAGAATTATGGGATAAGAGCATGAATCCTACACAAAGAAATGAAAATCCTCCTCTACATCACCAATAGAAACCCTGACACTAGGGCAAGCAGCATATAAATCACCTGCAGTGTTATTGGCGGCTCTCATATGCCACCCATGCTCTACATCCATAGGCCATCTGTTACTCTCATAAACTCCACGAATAATGAGATTAATCTCTGAACCATGATCAACCAATGCAACATAAGGCACCTGTTTCTCTCCAATCTTTACCATCGTCTCTGTAGTTGCCCTAGCCCAATGGCTCCGCGAAAAGTGACTACGTGGTATCAAAACAGGCTCATCAATTTCAGCATAATGCATAGGCTGAACCCTCTTCTCTACCTGTGGCAAAACAGAAGCATTATCAACCATAACCTCATCATCATCCTCATCCAACTCTCCAATCAAAACTCCCTGTGTATCAGTGGTAGCCAATGCATGTCTTTTCCTCTTCAGGACCTCCTGAAACTGATCCTGAAACTCTCTTTTTGAGATGCCCAAAATCTCAGAAATAGTGAAAGTCACCTCACTGCCAAGTATCTTATCATTAAAGATTTTCTTCATGTCTGTAGATGTCTCAATATCGGACATCAATCTGAATCCTGGCTGCTTTCTCTCTCTAGGCTCTTGCCTCTTTTCCCTCTTTTGAGCATCCTCCATTTGTCGATCTGGCCCTGATCGTGAAGACGGTCTTGCAGTAGGTGGAGTAACAAACTCACCCCCTCTAGTCTTCTTAGCTGCACTTGGATTTTCTTCATCCCTCTTACGCTTCTCCTCAACAAATACATCTGCACCATGAGATTTAGCCAAATAAGCATAAATAGAATACCTCTCAACATGCGAGTCCCAACCTGTCTCTGATCTGATGCTAGAGCCTGCGCTAGTCAAAACAGTTTGCTGAATTTTCCCCTTGTTTGCAGTCTCCATAGCATAAGTCCATAGTGCGGACTGAGTCTTTGATCCCTTCTCAATCTGTACTCCATATGCAGAAGCATCACCTCTAGCTGTCACATAAGAAGTACGCGCAGCCATGTCCTCCACTAACTTCTTCATTCCACCTTTACCAAAGTTGGTAGCAAGTGGAGCTCCTGTCTCAGTCAACCAAATCTTACCATCTTGCCCCCAATATACCAAATTCTGCCTCCTTGCATCCTAGAAAGAGTCACAATCCCTGCAATGCTGATGCTCCGTACTATCACACCAAATACATCTTCGATCTCTCCTAAGAGCACTAGGAGCACTCCTAGGTGCAGTAGGAGCACTAGAAGAAGTAGTAGGCACAGTCGAAGCAAACTGCTCTTTCAACTTACCCACCAACTCCGCTTTGACTGACTCAAGTGTCAAATCTATGATACCTTTGATTATGTCATCAATAGAGGTAGGCACCGATGGAGCGGATGGTTTAGGAGCAGAAGGTGTAGGCATAGGTCGTGGAACATGAGGAATAGGTGGAGTAGAAACAGTAGGCACTGGCATAGGCCAAGAAACTGGCTGAGGAGGAGAAGAAATAACAGGGATAGAAGTAGGCATAGGAGCAGATGATGGTGTAAGTGTCATGGAACCATTCTGTAGGCGAGTCTTCCATATCCTCCTCTTGGTCAAAGTCGAGACTGCATCCTGAGCATCCTGCCAATCAGTTTTAAGACCCATAGGCTTCGTGCGATCTTCAAGAAGCTCACCCAATTCTTCTTGAAGAGCAGGATCTGCAGCTTGCAAGAAAAGCTCAACTTTTTCAACATCCAATGCTCTTTGTTCAATGGCATCAAGCTGACTATATCTTTCCTCAAATTCTCGAATCAACTCCGAAGCAGCAAGACCTTTGTTTGGCATGTAGACCCACTCTCGGAATGACCGTCGAGTAGCCATACCAAAGTCCTCAAGGAAGTATTCTTCTTTTAGAGCCTTCTTAAAATCTTGCCATTGTGTATTTTGAATAAATAAATCAGTGACTTTTGTCCTCAAAGCAGGTGTGACAAGACGAAGGAAGTACTTACTCATAAGTCCAGCAGGAACTCCAAAAAACCCCATCTTGATCTCATATGTCTTCAAATATGCTGAAACATTACGCCCGTCAAATAGCTTCTTCTCACTCTCAACTGCTTCAATAGCCTTAGTCGCGTTGTTTGCATTCTCCTGCTCCGAGTAGAGTTGCCTTTGCTGAGACAACTGCTATTGATGCAATTGTTGTTGTTGCTGCATATACATTTGTGTTTGCTAATTTTGGAGCTGCATATACATGGACATATTCTGCAAAATCTGTTTTAGATCCTCTGTTGAAGTACTTGACGCAGCAGTCATAGATGGAGCTGAAGTAGAGGTAGCTGGAATTGTAGAAGAAGCTGAAATAGAGGCTGAAGTGTCTCCCATCCTGAAATTTCTGCGACGCTTTCACGTCGGGTTCACCAAAGATGTGGAAGGATTTATGAAAGCAAAGTCGCGTCTTCAGAAGACCTTGATAAATTTCAGGATAAAAGATCAAACAAATGAATAAGCAAGA
Source organism: Lygodium microphyllum (assembly GCF_053477565.2). Classification (NCBI taxonomy): domain Eukaryota; kingdom Viridiplantae; phylum Streptophyta; class Polypodiopsida; order Schizaeales; family Lygodiaceae; genus Lygodium; species Lygodium microphyllum. Next base: position 17,620,726 of record NW_028229514.1, read on the forward strand.
TGTAAGGATTTGTGTCCACTAAGCTTTCAACGAGACCTCGTCTTTACAGCAATGATAAGACTAAAAGCAAGTTTTCAGCTGAGCATAGAATTCATCCTTCAATATTGAAACATTTAATACAAATCTAGTTATCAGCTTCAGACAGAAGAATTAGCATTATCCTTTCAGAGGTGGCTCCTTTCCAAGGTCAAGAGGGTTGGACACGGAATGATCAAGAACCATATATTCTTTTACATTCTCCATAAGCCGACAAACTGATTTGTGGCAATGTAAAGCACATTTTTCTCTTTCATGATAGTACTTTTTACATATGAACAATAACTGTAATCATGTGCAGTAAGTACTATTGCATCATCTTCATATTTCCAAAAGCAAACGCCTTACAAAATTTTTCATTTGCTGCAAGAACTCCAGATCTATTGTCCTCTTGTAAAGCTCGTATCTCATCTCTCAATTTTTCTACTTTGCTATAATTTTCAGAGCGATTAACAGCATCCCTTTAGTATCAACATCATATCTGGCTTCAAGGTCTTAATGGTGGGTTTATCACCTGACATGGCAGACTTGGATCAATGGGCTTTATAGTGCAAATGCTCCTTTCTTCTTCCACCTTTTAAACAAAAACAAGTCAAGAATTATCATCTTTGCAAGCTGCAACTGCTGCAGCCTCCTCCCTCGTAATGCCTTCGTATAGAGTTTCAACGTAAGCAACAACCAAGTCAGGCTGTCGAGTTGCCTATATATGTAATTTGGAGATTAAAAAGTAAACTTCTGGCCCTGATTTGCAGGTTATGAAGATAAGAACTCATCGACACATTATATATGATGCATCTTGGCCTAATACAGGAATATCCTCATAAAATTTCCCACAGTTTGTGTTTCATAACTGGTTGGTGCCAGCATCTTCAATTCGTTCGCCGACAAGAACGCTGATGAAGATAAACGAGATGTAGATAGAGTTCCTTTTTCTTGTGATAATCTTGAAAGCAGCGTCAAGAACACCCAGCTTCTGCCTGCGAGATGGATCAATCGTCAAAAACTCCTTCCCGTCGAACGCTTTGTTCCTCCTTTTGTTTTGTCCAAGTGGAGCAGCAGAGTCTAGGATTCCCCATAAAAATTGAATCATTCTTTGTTCTCCTTAAAAGGATTTGAATATAATTCCTATTTTTCTCATCTCTGCTCAATTACAGTAGATGACCTCCTCGCTACTGATTTTAGGATCTCGCCACAGGAAAAACAGATGACTTCCACAAAATTTCGACGGTTTTCCCTTCACTACGAAGTTTGATGCAGAAACATAATGGCCTGTTTGAGAGAAGCACCCATCCGTAGCTTTCGCTTCCTTTCGTTCTTCTTCTTCTTCTTTATCGTTGATGCTTCGTGATGCAATTCGTTGCCGTCTTCTCATTTTCAGTCCTCTTCTTCATCATCGTCTCTTTCTCTGCAGGTCTTCATCTTTGCCACCTTGAACGTCTATCTTTTTTCCCTCATTAGCTACAGAGTATCCTTGCTTGTCGTCGATCCCGTTTTCTTTTTCCATTCATCCCTGCGTGTCGACTCTTTTTCCCCCCCAAAAAGCCTTCTTTCTCAAAATAGCCCAAAAGCTTCTCCTTTTTCCCCTCAAAGCACGGCTCCTTTCATGAGCTCGAATATGCCTCCACTAAATATGAAACACTAGAACCCAAAAAAAAACATGTCCCAACAAGTGCCTTAGAACCTTCTTAGACCCTTCAATCATCACATGGAACCGAAAAGGTGTTCAGCACTAGTGGGTTTAGCAGCAGATTTCAGCTTTTTCTACTCTTTGTACATCTGATAATGCAATCCCATTCATTTCTAATAAAAGTAATGCTTCCCACCATTGTTGTACCAAATGCCGCAAAAGCCATCTTAAACAATCAACTTTCTTTCTGTGAGAAGATCCTTACATAAACCGAAACCTTTCCAAATTCCTTGATCTGTTTGTATAGTTGTAATGTCTTCTCTCCTTGACCCTGCCTGAAAGCAACCCTTCATGCTCGCCACTATACTCATACGCAGAAAATAAATGTAATCACAACAACTAAATATGTACAAAGTACCAAATCCCATGCACAACTTTTGGGTGGTTTACACACCTCGAATGCACAGCAATACGACAACGTTTTGTATGGGATCATTACAATCTACCACATTCATCTTTCAAATCCTACACATGCTATCTCCAAATTGAGGACATTAATGGATAACATGGATAAATTAGTACAATATGATGAAGTTGATGTTAGCAAACTAGATGGATTTGTCAAAATAAATAATTAAAAACCCATTCCAATATGTTGGCTTTGATCACCTACTTTAATTATCCTAACCCATTTTAAATGAATTATAAATACTAAGAAAAACTATTTTTCTATGTTTATATGACTTATAAATACCAAAGAACTTATTCTTGATATTTACATAATTCGTAAATGAAAAAATATCCTAGATGTAGTTTTATCTTTCTTTACATTTATATAATTTATAAATGCTAAAAGAATATTTTAATGTAAATTTAACATTTCTTTTTTGTTGAATTACAATTAAGATATAATTTCTTTATCTAATATTAAAATTTCTTTATTTGTACTCCTAACCATGTATTAAATGAACATTAATCTCCAAAGAGACATGTTCTTCTGTTGTTGCGATTGACAGTGTGTCAACCATGTTCGCGATGGTATTGGTAGCTCCCACACTCTCCACTCTCGAAAATGGTCTTTTTGCGGCCATAGCATAAAGAAGTCTACGGTGCTAGCTTCCACCTTTGAGTGTCTTGATCAAGGACTATAAATAGTTTGGCAGCTCCTTGCCAGATCAAGACTTTGTAGGGAGAGGAAGGACTTGTGTCATGGGTACAAAAAGAACGAAAGGTAGATGAGACCTTTGCAAGCCGAAGTGGTACTCTCCTTTGTGGTTCAAGATGATCTCCTCTCGCTCTCCTTTGTCTCACTCCCTTTCTTTCTTCACTCTCTTCCTCTATATCCTCCTCTTCTCTTCATCTACTCATTGCTTTCTTTGTATCTACTTCTCCCCCATTCTCTTGTATTCTTATCTTCCTCTTCTCCTCCTTCTCCTCTCTTCTTCTTCTTCTTCTTCTTCTATTCTCTTGTCCTCCACCTATCTACTTCTCCTTTTCTTCTCTTCTCCTCCTCTCTTCTCTTCTTCCACACTCCTTCTCTTCTCTTCTTCCTCACATCTTCTATTCTCCTCGTTCTCCTCTATGTGTGTGTGTGGAAGCGGAAAAGGAGTCAGTGGCAACCTTCCAACTCGATAAGACAAGGCAAATGGCTAAGAAACAAAAGGAAATCCTTGATTTGAAATGGGAACTAAAGGCCAAAGATGAAAAGGAGAAAAGGTGGTGGCAATAGCTTGTAGATGAAAATCAAAAGCTAGTGGAAATGCAAAGAGAGTATAAGCTTCTAATCATGCAACATGAGGATCCAGGAGCAAAAATAGGTCAAATCAAACGGGGCATGAAAGAGTTTGCTGCAAGGGAAGAAGGAAGGAAGCAAGAAGAGGAACAACATCACATAGAAATGAAAACCATGACTGAAAAGCTAAGTCTTGAAAGAGAGGAGCGGGAGAGATTGAGCAGGTAATCGAAAGACCAAGAGCAGAGACTCATGGCCCTAGTACAAAGACAAGGACAAGGTATGGAGGAAATGAAAAGGAGAGCTGAAGAGTGGGCAGGACAAAATGAACGAAGAGTGAAGACCTTGGTGTTTTGCCTGGCTCTCGTGGAAAAAGAGAAAGTCCTAGCAGAAAGCAGGGTAGAGGCAGTCCAAGTTGGTTTCAATACTCAACAACAAGTCTTCCTAAATACATTGATGGATGCCACTCACGCGGAGGAAGGGGAGTCCTTGGAGGTGGTAAAGAAGAAGTTGAGCATAGCACACAGAGCTCTCCGAGCAGGGCTACACATGCCCCCCCCAACTTGTTGCAATTGGGTTGAGCTTTGATGAACAACATAGGTATGTGTTATTGGTGAGCCTAACCCCCTAGGAGATTGATACTTTGGGGTTTGTAGAGGAGGTACAACAAGAAGATTTTCCAGGAATTGAAGCTGAACTACAATTTGACATGGGCACATTCGAAGAGTAAGTGATTCCACAACCCCCTTCACCCCATTCTAAAGAGTAGTGGCAGCCCACATACACATCCGTGGAAAGAAAAACCACCATGAGGAAGAAGAGAAGACAAATGGTGGAAGAAGCCAGATAAAGATTGAGGGCTAACCGTATGGCACAGTTGTCTCTACCCCTTCCACCATGCCCAAATGACTTTCCGGCCATTTTCCATGCTGAACTTCTAGTCTGGGAGAGATAAGAAAAAGAGAAACAACCATTCACCTTGAGCTTCCTCGTCCCCAATGCCCTGCGAGGAGTCCTTCCCCCTAAAATAGTGGAGGAGATGATCAGCGTCAGAAGACAGTTAAGCCAACAATGGCTAGAAGAAAGAGAGAATAATCCCACCCTTTGGGGCACTCACAATGCGAAGTACTGGCAAAATAAGGTTTTTGAAATGCTTCACTGCGTGCCCAGATACGAGTGCTAGCCACTCTTGCAGAGACGCATTTGTGATGATAATGTGCTCTCATGGATGGCTTTCTGTAATACCCTCCAGTCTGAGAGAAACGACCCCACCTTTATGGCATATCCTCGTAGGGTAGGAGTAGACTTTGATGCATACACCCATGGCCATTACGACTTCCCCATCATATATAACCCCTATACTACCACCTTAGTCCAAGCCTTCACTTTCATCTTCAACAGCCTAGATGCCACCATGACTTGCTTTATTGCTTGACTTCTCCTCCTATCTCGATCCCGCCTTCATTACCACATGCAACTATCTTAGGCTATTAAAAATCTTACTTAGGCAGGACTCTACCCTAGCGGAACGTAGTCTCCCCCACTCTTTTTTTACCCTAACGCCATTGATAGCTACGCGATGACCTGCCTAATGATGCGAGTCATCCTTTTACCCTCCTTCTGCCTCATTATTCTTGAGGATATGAGTGATATCCAATTCACCCGCTGTAACCACCCATTCCTCTCCACCACCCCTCTCCAGGTTTGGTTGAACCTTAAGGGTTTCATGTAGAGATGGAAATTTTGGAGTCACTCAATTAAATCCCCCTCACCACCACCTTTTGATGACAAGATCTAGCAATTAGCTACTGCCCAAATCCTATATATTAGCAAGGTTTTTGTAAAAACAAAGCAACAATGAAAGGAGCCTGTGACATGTCCAAACGCAAGTCACGGCACATAGATCGCAGTCACTGCACCTAAGGGTCCTTAAGCTAGGCACATCCGATGGCCTTGCTGGTCCAACTCTAGTTCTAACCCTCTAATCCTTTTTGCCTCCCCACTTCACGCTTAGGGCACCCCAAGTGCAGGACATACCTAAGGAGATAACACTCACCTATGGTTAGACCTATCAACCTAAGCTACACACACTGCACCTCCCTTTGCACAATAGGGTCCTCAAGCATGGGACATCACACAGGCTTATCTAGGGTTAGACCCAACTCCATGTTCCACCAGCACGAGCACAGAGCACGACACAGTGAGGTAGACACTCCCCTTAAGTTGAGCACTTTATCCTTCCAGGTACAACAGGATGATGCAAACCACCAACTTGGAAGGCCCTCAATGTCCACTCAACACACTTAGATTCTCCATCAAAATCATTACCAAAGCTTCCCAATCAAAAAAGTCCACATGTGGCCCTATCACCCCCCCAGCCAGTGGCCCAGACCCCACCCTTCCACAACAAAGACCTCAAAGTGCCATGGGACTGGCACTAGTCTTGAAGGGGGGTAATGTTAACCTTAGGTTCAGATGGTAGAGATATGAAGCAAAAAGTAGAAAAGAACAAAAAAAGAGCAAAGGCGTAGAGGCGGCCGCTAAAAGCTAAGCCGAGGCAAAAATGCAATTTTAAATAGCAGCACCTCAAAAGTCTCTAAAAGCTCTTGTAAAAGAGTGCCAAGCTCCCTCGTGTCCCATTTGTAAAGAATAGACGGGTATAGGCTTAAGCCATGAGGTAAAAAAAGGGCAATTAAAAAAATGACATTGCCACAAAGGCAAGCCATGTAAAAAGGGATGGGTGCTAATGGGATTTTAGGGCTTGTATATAAAGTTCAAAAAGTGAATGAAAGCTCATTCTTTGGTGTGTGGTTAACAAGAGGCCTCTCTCCTTGTCTTTTTCTCTCCTCTTGTTTGTGTGTGTGTGTGTGAAATAGAGAGAGGGAGATTGAGAGCATGACGGAGTGAGCACGTGGGAGTGAGGGATCAAGAGGGTGAAGCTCTTCACCACTCCCACTACAACAAAAAGGCCTCTTAGATGTGCTCTTAGATGCGATTTTTGAATTGAGAGAAAATCTTACGGGCGCATCTATAAGCCCGTCTAAATGTGCGTGTACCATTTCGCGTCTATAGTTGCATGTATAAGGAAATCCACACACACCAATAGATGCGCTTTAGACGCGCATATACACGCATAAATAAACGTGCAGACAAAAACCAAAATTATTATTTATTTAATTTCTTTTGTGTATCTACAAGTGCGTCTACATGGAAGATTAGATGGACACATAGATGCGTGCATATACGTGCTTTTACATGCGCCAATAGACGCGACTGCAAAACCAAAAGTCTCATTTAAAAAAAAAGATATTTAATTTTTTAATTAATTTGAATTATATAGCACATCTATGGACGTGTGTACTTTGCATTCTAGATGCGAGTATAGACACACATTTTTCTGCAATTTAGACGCACAAATAGACATGAAGCACATAATTGAAAAAAAAAACCAGAGAGCATGCTCTCTGGTTTTTTTAAACCCCTTCCATACATCAAATTGTGCATTTGGGAAAAACATAATGGATGTGAATGCATGAGAATTGAAAACAAAAATCCATGTATTCATTATATATAAAACACATTTACATGGGGATTCTAAGTACTTGCGACCTAAAGCGTGGCCATAAGAAGTAGGCTCAAAGATGGATAATAGAAAAACAAGGAAACAAGGCCATAGAGGAGGCATGGTGCTCCTCTACGAATCTGAAGAAGAAACATCTTCACTAGCACCATCGCTACTAGCGTCGCTATTCCCCTCCTCGCTATGCTCCACATCGAGGTCGGCCTACACACACAAAAGATCAAGGTTGCTTCTAATCAATTGCAAAGAAAAAGTTATAATTAGCCATACTTTTAATAGGAAAGTAAGAAAAGCATACCTCCTCTCGCTGTCAAATCCTCATAGCCCGGCTATATTGCTCCTCAATGATGAGACCCTCCTCATAGAAGTGAAGCCATGTGGCTGCGCGGTTATGGCCTCAATGGTAATCTACCTCTCTAGGAGTAGGTATCCTACCAATGATAGTAGTCAGCAGAACAATTATGATATACAAACAATTATGAGACACAATGTATTAGAACAAATTATATAAAGAATTGAAAAAAATATAAATTTTAAAAAACTAGAAATCAAAATATACTTACAAAATCTGCCTCCCACGATTCTCTACTGCCCAATCCGTAATGCGATGATCCCATAGTTTCCATTTGGATGCTTTGCACCTCTGCGTGCTGGCGACTCTTCACTTTCTCTGCTGCTTTCTTCTTGGCTTTCTTCCACTCTATGCGGTGGCACATAGGTGGTTGGCTATAGGCTCCACGCCCCTCCTCTTGTCTCTGCAATGACTCGATGGCACGTGTCATGAGGTGGGATCTTTTGTTCTGAAGCAAATCCCTCACTTTTATACATCTGCAATCATCCGAAAATCGCTGACCCTCAGGATTTGGGTACTTCCTATGGACTGCCCTCAACACCTCCTGCCACAAGCCGCTTTTCTGATTCTCGAAGTAAATGAAACAATCTTTATACGTCGCATGCACGACGCTCCTCATATACGCCATTACATCCCTTCCTTCATCATCATGGAAGATGCCATCAATATCTATAACTCTATAGTACTAGCATACAAGCTCCTCTATGTGATCTTGTGGTGAGGGTTATCGCTTGCCACCTCCTAGGTAATCCCCACACAAGCCTTGTCCTCCCCCTCGACTCTCCCTCCTCCCTCTCTGTCGACTACCCTCTGCCTTGCTGGATGCACGTGCTTCTGTAAATGCATGTGTGTCAGCTGACGCTTGTGCTTCAACCGATGCATGTACAGGCACTGCACATGGAGTACCTGCAATTGGGATTTGGACATTTGGTATTTGGGAAGCAATGCTAGGCAAAGACGTTAGAGGCATTCCAGATATGATGCTAAACACCTCGTCTGCTGTGGGAGAGCCGCCAAGGTGTATAGTCATCTTTCCCATGAAGTCTTCCTTACTAGGAAAACCTCCAAAAAAAGCATTGACCTCTCTGTGCAAAAAAAACACAGGAATAAGACAAATTTGCTAAACTGTAATATTGTGTAAATTGTACTATTATGTAACATGTTTGTACAATTTGAAAAATAAAAGCTTGTCTTTTTTATCAAACCTGGCGCGTGTATATTCGCGTCTGAGATGCAGAATAGATGCGCTCTCAAACACTTCCTCGAAGTCAAAGCCTTTGTTTTCTGAGTAAAGCGCATGTATTCTCACGTCTAGTATGCAGAATAGACGCACTCAGAGATGCGGTACCACTATGAAAAAACAAAAGCTTTTTTTTTTAGCATGGCGTGTGTATACTCACGTCTATCATTCAGAATAGAAGCGCTTAGAGACGCGCCTGAAGACGTGATAACAAAAAACACATCTGTGTGTCTATATCTGTGTCTACTCTGGAAACTACATGCGCTCTCAGATGCGCTAAGTCGGCCACTCTTAGACCGACAATCGCCATTATTTTTTTGTGATACAAAAGCTTTAATTTCATAGAAAGAAAGATTCTAATAGAGAAAGAGAGAGAGAGAGAGGACTCACCTTGGGTCTTTGGTGTGGACGGGTGGTGGCGCTGCTTCCTTCCCCTTCTTCCTCTCCTTGGTGAGTTGTTCTCCCTTGATGCTTGCTACTTGTTGTCTCCTCTCTTTGCCTCTTGTTCCTCTTGTTCTCCTCTCTTTTGTTCTCTCTTTCTTCCTCTCCTTGGCTTTCTTCTCTTTAGCTGTCTTCTTTCCCTTCTTGTCTCTTTGAAGTGAAAGAAGAGGTGAGTCATGAGGAGATGAGTCATGAAGAGACTAGTGGAGGTAGACTGCATGTTGGCTGAACTCGAGCTCCAGGACGTGCAAAAAACGTAGGAAAGTCGCAGTTTGAAAAGAAATCCCTTGTATCTTTTTAATTTTGACGTTTGCATCTATTTTTCATGTATATGCACGCCTAATTTTATGTAAACGCACTAATAGACGCGTAGATAGATGCAAGCATAGGCGTGTATTTAGCACTATTGCGTTTTTATCATAAGTTTTTGTATTTAAGATAAGTTTTGATAGTAAGTTTTTATCATAAGTTTTTATGTATTTATGATAAGTTTTGTGTATTTAAAATTGAATATCTTAGAATAATTAATACGCCTTGAAGTTTTTATGTAAACATATTAATTACAAATTTGATGTTGTCATGAATTAGGTTTAATCATGTCATTGTCATCACCTAGTGCGGTGCATGCTGATGAGTCAACGAGCACATCCTCAAGTGAGGATGAAACATTACGTTTTCATAATCGAGATGCATGGCTACGATGAAAAATTAAATGCATGTGTGATCATTGTCGAGGGTGTATTTTTTTAGCACATCAAGTTGCAATGTCACACCTCAGCATGTAACGAGAATGGGACTGAGAAAAATCACCGGTATTCATTGTTTTTAACACTAAGATTGCTAGTCTATGTTTACCCTTTTGAGGTTGAGCAGAATGTAGTGCCACATCCTCAGATGCTCCCTCCCCGCTGTCGAGAGGCTGCAAAATGTTGGTGCGAGGAGGCAGAGTCTTCAAGAAGAGTGGAGAGTGATGACCATGATAGTACCCCTCATGAAATGCCCCATCAAGTTATAGAGGATGAGATTTTGGACAAAATGGTACACGATCTATTTTCACAACCGGTTCAGGGATAAGGTCACTCGATGAAGCCAGATGACCCACTATATGTAGCGTCATCTACTCCGTTGTATGAAGGTTGTACGTACTCCGTTCTTCATGTGTCCCTCGAGATACTTAACTTGCAAACAATTTGTGGATGGAGTAATGTCAGTTTGAATGCGTTATTGAAGTAGGTATCAATTTAGTTTGGCTTATGAATCATAATATTAATTGTTCTATTTTGAAATCAGACACAAATATATGTTGGTGGTTTTTTAACTCACTTAAAAAAATATATGTAGGTTATTATCACAAATTCTTCTAAACGGAAGCAAATTGCCAACTAAGAGAGAGCAAGCAAGACATTACTTGACATCTTTGGGAGGCCTGTATTATGTCAAGATCCATGCATGTGTCAATGATTGTGTCTTATTTCGTGGGATTCATGAGTTCGCACGAGAGTGTCCTGTTTGTGGTGAATCAAGATACGAAGTGGAGATGAAGTCAATGGATGAAGTCTATTGGAAATCTCATGTCATGGCATGCTAGTTATCGTTTAAGTGATGGAAAATGGAGGATCCTTGCAGACACAACAGCATGGCAACATATAGACAATTTGTAGCCCATTTTCAAAGAAGAGCCAAGAAATTTGAGATTTGTATTAGGTATGGATGGAATCAATCCATTTGGCATCAAAAGCACATCATACAGTGTATGGCCAGTGGTATTGGTGAACTATAATATTCCTCCATCCATGGCAATTAAAAAGGGACATGTAATGTTGTTCCTTCTGATTCTTGGAAAGCACAAGGTAAAAAACATGGACATTTACTTAGAGCCTTTGACTGAAGAGTTAGAAATGTTATGGGAAGGTATTGAGGTACAAGATACAAGCGTATTTGCATCATCTAGAGATTTCACTTTGAAGACTATGTTGTTGTGGACCATGCATGACTTTCTAGGATATGGAGAGTGTTCATGTACATGTATATAACTCTATATTTGAAATTCAAGACTTGAATCAATTGCATGTTATTAATTCACTTATTTGTTCAAGTTTAACTACATCAGGATATCATTCATGTCCTATTTGTGGTCCCTCTCTAGTTTCCTCTAGGCTAGTACGTTTAAAGAAGGTTATCTATGACAATCATCATCAATTTCTTCCTATTGACCATCCCAAATATGTTCTCCCTAATAATTGAATGGCTCCACAATCTCTAACCTTTCGAGATTAGAAGGAGAGATGGATTAATGCCAACAACCACCCTCCACTCGGCATGAGTCGGTAAGAAGTATATTTCTCTCGATTGACTTTAAAGTATTTAGCATGATGAATTGTTTATATAATATATTATTTGTTTGTTAGGTTCTCTATATTTTTTCGTCTTTCGTATTGGACTGAACTCAAGATCAATAACCTATTGGACCCCATGCACATATTCAAAAATGTTGTATCTACATTATGGGATCACTTGATAGGGGCTCGTGATTCAGTCAATGTAAGGGAGGATTTACATAACATTGGTCGCATGAGACGAGCCTGGCGAGGCATTGGACCCAGAGGAAAAATTGAGCTACCCCCCCATGCACCTTGGATGGTATCAAAGAACGAGGAAAAAATAGTGAAGGAACAGATATGTAGCTTTCCAACACGCACAGGATGTATGAGATGTCTCAAGGGAGCCTTCATAAAGAAAAAGAAAAGAGGTGTGGAGCAACTATCTGGTTTGAAGTCCCACAATTGGCACAAAATGATTCAAGGGTATCTCTAACCATGAATATAGTAATTAGTGAAGTAACTATGTGTAAACTTTGGGGTATAATGAACTTTTCCTCAACTAATCATTTGATCTATGAATATTATTTACATTCAGTTTGTACTTCCTACTAGCATATCCCATTGTATATCCAAAGATGTACGTGATATCATTTACAAGATGGGAGAGCTTGTGAGGTGTGTATGCATTGTATTTTTTCATTATATATTGCATACATCATGTAGTGAATCTCTTTGAATTTCTACACAAAAATAAACAATTATCAAATACATCTTGAGAGATACGTGAGCTCGAAGGAAATTGATCCTAACACATTGCAAGATACTTGAGTATTGTCTATTGAGGTGGTTTGTTCGGTGGAGGAAATTTCTCCTCGCTCCATTTTGACTACTCAATTACATTTACTCGTACATTTGATTGATAAGATCGCACTTTGTGGGGCAGTTCATGCAAAGCAGATGTTTTTTCTTGAGTGCTTCATGAAAACCTTGAAAGATTTTGTGAGGCAAAAAGCACGGCCTGAGGGAAGCATGGTTGAGGGTTGGTTAGTGCAATCATCCCTTGTTTATATATCTGAATATCTTGCTAAAGTGGACCCCTCTCAACTACGACTATGGAAAAACAATGAAGACTTGAGGATGATCTCTATAATACCTCAAGGAAAAGGAAGGAGTAAAGTGCTAACAAAAGAAGAACTTCGTAAGTAAAATAGTTTTTATGTGCTCAATAGTGATGTAATGAGCAAATGGGTGACACTATATAATGAAGCAAGGAAGAAAAAGTGAAAGACAAGCATTTCGCACCAGACATGGACGTAATGTCTCATTTTCAGATCATCTAAATGCACTCCCACATCATATTGATATAGATTGGTTACATGAGAAAATGGAGAGAATGGAAAAAGAGGAGGGAATTAATATATCTCAAGAAGAGTGGGAATATGCTGCTTATCAAAGGTGAGACACTATCAATTAATTTGTTTCTAGTTATATTTTATATAATAAATTGACATGTTTAATCTTAATCTTTTACTACTAGTCCACATTATTCAATGCTATTTGGTGTGAGGGTAAACATCTTCGAACTCAACGTATAGATGAAAAGAGAAATACCAAGATTGTGGTGTCCTTGCTCACTTCGAGGATACCAATGGTACCATGGAAGGTTATTGTGGCTTGATTCAAGATATTCTGAAGCTTGACTTCAGACGATTATTTATATATATACTGGATGTGAAGTGGTTTAAAGAAGTGGTAACAAATGGTGAGCATTACACAATCAAACGTCATCCAAGTGGTTTTGTAATCATTGACTCTACAAAATTTCACCAAAACAAGAATGACACATTAGTACTACCTCAACAATGCGAGCAGGTATATATGTAAAAGCTAATTTTTTAATATGTATGCATGTGATACATATACACAATATAATAAGTATTTAAGTTTCTTGCTTTTGTTTTTCAAATACAGGTTGTGTATCATCCAACGGTAAACAATAACCAATGGTGGTATGTCATCCCTATATCTAATCGTTCAAAACCAATATATGGTAACATTACCAACATAGAGATAGCAGATGGCAATCCAACAATTAATGATGATGTACATGATGAAACCACAATGGATGATATGCGTGATATAGTACAAGATGAACCTCGCCAGAATGTTCAAGGAAACGTGGAAGAGGACAATAATCTGATTGGTGATGATGAAGTTATTGAGCAATATAGCAATACATCTGATAGTGGGATAGACTTATTTGTTTTGTTACCTCTTGGTAACATAGACCTAGAAATAGATAGTTTAGCAAGGGCTGATCTCATTGAAGATGAGATGGATCATTCACTCTAACATACTTAATTCGCTTAATGATTCAATGTGTATTCTTAATTTTATGGAAAATATCATACACACATGTGCATACTCAAGAATCAATAGTCAAGTTTAAAGCTAAATTAAATTTTCCATAATAAAAAGAAAGTATTTTTTATCTTCTTCAAGTAGAGAAATTACGAGATACATGCAATGCTTGCTACTAATTGTATAATTATATCAGGCTTGTCAACTGGAGGAGTTTCCATTCATTAGAGAGCAATGCAAAAATAATTATTAACTCTGGTTTTTTAATTATAATAAGTCCAATTTTAGGTGGTTTAATAATTACGCATCTGAAATCGCCTCTATATTCGCATCTATGTTTACGTTTATCTGCGTGGATATATAGACGCAAAATTCGCATCTATTTACATGCTCTTTTACACGCACATATAGATGCAATGATAGACGCGCCCAACTTTGCGCATCTAACATGCGCGTCTATGACTTGTTTCCCCCTTCTCTTCTTCTCTTCTCTTCTATTTTCTTTCTCATGCACACATGTGGTGGATGGAGCTTGAAGGAGGAGCCTTGAGGATGCTTGACCTAGCATCTACGATCGTGGAGCTACCGGTGTGTGTGAGGGAGGAGGCAACTCATTTCTGCATCGAGGTAAGCTCACTACATTCATAGGTTTGGAGGTGCGTCGGCTAGGTGAGAGGTAGCCATTAGAGCTTGCTTGGAACACTTAAAACAATAAGCGGTCTGGGGGTCTTGGCAGTCCAGCGAGAGCTCCCACAATTACTTTCTTGAGTGCATGCCTACCTTAATAGGCCATCATTTGAGGAGGAGATAAAGGCAATGGTATTCCTTATGAATAAAAAATAAGATACTTGGTGCTAATAATCTAGGAAATATGGATTTTTTTATCTTGAGCTTCACTTCAGTGGTCACATTAACCACTCCACTAGATGACTAATGATGAGCAAACAAATCCTCCAATTGATGTTTTCCAAACTAGGTGACTTAATGGATGAGAATTTGATAAACTAGAAAAGGAGCTTAAATAGGCCTTCTATTCTTGTAATAGCTTTATTTCTTAATATTCTAGTCTATCTTGTGTCTAAATCCAAGCAAAGGGTTTCTTTATCGACATTCAAAGAATAACACTAGTGCCTTAGTCATTACATTTTCTGTACTCACTCTTTAGAAGCTGAAGTCGCTTCCTTAAGTTTCTGTCCTTAACCAATCTCTAGATATTAATATTGAAAAAATAATGACTATATCCAAGGAACTTGGGAATGAATAGCCATATGATAAGCCACTATTTGCCTAGTTTAGAGGAAGGGACTAGCAATGGCTCTCTTTATTTCAACCACCTACTTAGAAGCATTCAATTCACATCATACATAGTAAGATTACTTATCTTTGGGGGTAGCTATTTATTAACCAAAAAATTTGTGAATTTAGATATATATTATCATGGAAAGTATGACCATAGGCTATTGCTATCAAATATGTTTAGCTTGTTACAATACCTTCATTCTCAAAAATCCAAAGACTATGAATAGTGTTGCATCATTAACTTGCCACCAAAGATAAAACTAAAAAAATCCAAAGAAATAAAACAAAAGGAATTAGATCCTCTATGATTGCTAGAGTGGGACCTATTTCACCTAGAGGGCCCAAGATTAGAATACATCCACATCACCCTAAATGTCAACATGTGAAGAATCAACACAACCACCTTGATAGTCCTTGCACATAACCTTTTGCAGGACCAAAACACTTTAGTATGGTGACTACTTTTTCGATGTTTGTAAGAAATATTCAATTAATTTTTTTTGTCCTAATTGGCCTAGTAATTGCGCATGTAAGATTTTTTTTTCATCGAGAACACCATGTTGGGGAATATGAGAATTTCGCATAAGTTTTGGACACGTGGTCAAATCTTTGGATTTGTCATAACTTGAACACTATAACTCCAAATTGATCGCTCTATAGCTCAATAGATTCCATTTTTCAAGCACTTTCCAATGGTAGGCACATCATATGGTTTTTAGAAACCTATGGGTATGTTATTCGTGTGCCATCTTTTTAGTATTCAAGGAATGGGAATTGGGAGATTCCCAAACTCACTAATATTGTGTCCGAGGATAGCGGCAGTCAGTATGATTGATAAGAAACATCCTAATCAAGAGGGGTGCTGATTGCGACTACACCTACGATTTACCATGAAATGTACTAGGAATCTTTGCAACACATGTATCACGTTATTTGTTGTGCCTCTCTTACATCTATGAGATTCTAGCTCGGCAATTCCTATGCCTTTTGTTAGATGTTGTACCATTCTATGTAGTGATTTGAAATAGGAAGAAAATGAATGTAAGATGGACTCGAGAGATGTGAAACTTGCAAAGCAAAGCCAATAGCTATAAATGCAACAAGTTTTTAGTGTAAAAGCTTCTTTTATCACAACAATGAGTTAGTGGGATGGCCTATTTTTTCCCCATTCTGATCGGTGCATTCTGATCTGATACACACTCTTGAAATAATTGCATGTATTAGGGCCACTAAAATAAAAATTTCCCTTGCTCATGTTTCAATGCATGTGTAGGATGTACTTGCATTTATCATACCTTTGGAAGTGCTCAAAAAAATTTCCAATGCAAGCTTGTAGCTACTACAAACTCCATTCAAAGGTCATTCACTTGCTTTACTAGGGTGTGCAATGGTAAATCACAACTAAAGGATTATGCTTTTGTTCGCATGAGACTTTTTTGCCATGCAAAGCTCAAAGAGAATATTGAATAACATAGATATCTATCTAATGTAGCTTCCAGAATGTCTTTTCTGGCTGAACTATTAATAAGAGTTAACGAAAAGTATTTTTTCACAAATTTTTTAAGCTAAACCAGTAAAAGGAGGTGGAGAGTGAACAGAGCACTATTCGTGAGATTTGCTTACCCATGAAGACTCACCTCTTCCACTTCGGCCTCTTGGAAAAAGAAGGCAACTGAAAACATCTATGACAATGCATGCCACCATGGTTTGTTCAAGCCACCTAATACCTTCTCTGCCAAGTAAGTTCCTTTCATCCCATATGACCCTGTCGACAAGGGGTATTTGTTGGACAATGTCATTTACAAAATCAAGAATGGTTTACTTCTTGATTTTGAGCATGATATGGAGGCCCTCAGGAAGATGATGTGAATTACTTGAACTCTGTTAGATTTCTATGTTAGTAAAACTACTTGGCCGTTTTAGATCAAGTGCTTGGAATAAGAAAAGGTGTGTATACTTCCTGAGATGGACAATGATGATATTGTAAATGCTTTCCAAGGGAATTCGAATTTGTTCCATGCATAGCAATTTGAAAATGAGATGTTGAATTTGAATGACTTGTGGGTGAAGTGGTGTGGTATCAGTCACATGGAGAGCTTTAATAATCTTGGCATGACAGTCTTGTTGAGTCAAGAGAAGAGGTGAAGGAAAATGAATAAGCCTCTCATTGATGTCAACTATGCATCAACCATTGATACATCTGTAACACTTTCAACTTATTTTGCTACAACTAGAATTCCTCCTATTGTGTTTTTGCTAGCAAACAAAATCTAAATTGCCCAGTTGGTGCAACAAATTGCCAATGGGGTATTCTTATTGAGCCTGGACACCAATTTTGACAGGTGCATGCATCTAATTTGAGAAGTGATAGAAGCAATCCCCATATACTTGGCTAATTCTTTATAAAACCTTCACTTGGAAGGCCAGAAAACTATAGCCATAGAGATTTTGAGTGGGACATTCCTCACTAGGTTATTGTACCTCGAAGCAATCATGGGAAGATCTATGCTTTTTGTTAGGGATTTGTTATGTGCAAAGAACTTGGCTTGACTAATTAGATTCCCAAGCTAGTTGGTGCGCAAGCTGCAACAACAAATGCCAATCTAGTGCATCTATATTATAAGACCAGGTGGAATAACTATACACCTATGAAGGCCAACCCCACTTTTGTATCTGCTATTCAAACTAGTGATTTAGTATCCATTGATCATGTAGTTTATGCGCTTTGAAATTTTGACGAGATTGTAAGAGGTTATAAAGAAGAACTAATGGATGCTTGTGCTTTGGCTAATAGGACTTAAGTGTTTACTTTCCCACACACTTGCATGGCACTATGTGCCTTGATGAAGTTGCGAGAGAAGAATGTAATTGGGCCCAACCAATCATACCATTGTTATGAGTGCAGATCATGGTCTCATGTTTAGTCATTCCAAAATTGCTTACTAATTGAAGAAGATACTAGAGTTGTAGTCAAAGTATGCTACCCTCCCAATTGAAATAAAGGTTAATTTAAAGTCTCTCTCATAGGCACATTTGTGAGAATGAAACTAACCTAGAGTGTCAATATCTTTGAGGTTATTTGCACATTTCATGTTGACAAGTGGAATGAGCAACAACTATTTCTATGGTAAATCACATCTCTCATTTTGATAAGAGCATGGTGCTTCGGATTTATCTTTATGGTGCAAAAAAAAAACACTCAATGGGTTGGAATTTAGCATATCTCTGACGTTGTGTAATAAGGACAGATTGATCATGGAATTTTACATATCTATGACATTATGTAATAAGGACAAATCGATCATTATGATATCCATAAGTTTGTTCTTATGTCTCCTATTACAAGCTTTGTACTTCTTTATTATATTTTACTACTTGTTGACCTTCTGAGTTAGACCGTGATTGTATCTCTGATGTTCTGAGCTTTATAGGTTTCAGTGCCAAGTCAGCTACTACTATGGATGTCGAATGAGCCGAATCTAGGACATGGCAGTTAGTTATGGTGGATGAAAGAAGAAGAGTAAACTCATGATGTAGAAGACAAAGACACTGTTTGTTACACAAGTGAATTAGATTCCAAGATTGAGATTTGGACTCATAAACACAATCTTGTGTATGTGGACAATGACACTGACACTTTACTGATAAGAAAAGAGTACTATCATTGCATTAAGAAAAGGAAGCAAGTACAATGCTTTATAGGAAAGTAGGAAACTGCAATAGGCACCATTGTGCATATGGGATAGGTAAGCCTGCATGTCCTTGGCCTTGAAGCTCCATACAAAGAGGCTGTTAGTGAGTGTGATTGCTGAATCTCAACACCCCTCCTCAATCACAACTAGAAAGGCACAAAGTGTATAGAGGCTGTAATGAGAACCACGTGCAAAGTGTGGGCACACCACAAACATGGTAGACACCAGAGGTTGTCGCAGAAAAGGCTAAGTGTGGGCAGCAAAACATGATGGACATCCAGAGGCTGTAACAGGGGCCTCACAAAGTGTACAGGGAATGTAGTGACAAGTTACATGAGGAGTTTACAAAGCTTATGGCAAGAAGCATTAGGGCAAGGAAATACAAGGCTTTTAAAACTATCTATAAGAGTAATGAGAGTAGAAGGACTGATGAGTCTTGTCCTTCCGATCCTGGTGGTCTTCATCTTCATCTTCATCTTTTGGTCCATGGTCTTCTTCTTCTTTCACAGCTGCAAGATAGGCCTTTTGGGACCTCTTCCTAGCATGACAGAACTTCTCAGTGTGTGCAGTCCTTTTGCAGAAGTCACAGAAGAGTGGTTCCTTTTTACCTTTGTATCTGTTGTTTACATAAAACATTTTTTCATCCTTTGAAGTGCTAGGCTCTTCTTTGCTTTTAAGTTTCTTTTCTTCCTCTAGCAGAGAGGCTTTAATATCAACAAGTTGAGGGTTAGGCATATTGGTTAGAGTGGTTGATACATTATCATAGGTAGGAGGCACACTTTTTAACAAGACACCAATGCAAACATCTTTATCCATTTTTAGCTTTATCCCTGCAAGATGAGTAAACAGGCTCTCCATGTAGTTCAGATGGGATGCCAGGGATGTATGAGGCTTCATATCAAGTCGAAAAAATTCAATCAATAGACCATACTTAGACGACTTTGACTGTGCACCAAATAAGGCATCCAATTTGTCCCAAGTGTCATGGGACGTGTCACAGGCATCCACATGATGGATGTAGCTATCATCCAATTCCAGCTTAATGATGGCTTGTGCCTTGTCATCATTCTTCTGCCAAGTAACTGCAAGGTTCGCATCCCGAGGTTTCTTCTCTTTGCCATTGGTAATGGCCCAAATACCCTTCTTTATCAGAATGAGCTTGATGCGGGTTTGCCAGGTGTGAAACCCGACTCCCTTGAACCGAGCATTTGGAGAGTCTTTTCCCATGTTGGATAGTTGAAGCAACAGTAAATGAGTACCAAGATTCTCAGATGTTACAGGTGAAGGAGCAGATTACAATGTGTCTAGAGACACAAGTAATGGTAGTGTGAAAACACACTATGTAGAAACTTGATGTTGAGCTTGAATCTTCCTTGCTCCGGGTCATTGATCCTTCTTCAATCTTCTCAGCTCCTTCCTCTCCTTGATTTGGTGCCAAGACAGTAGATCAGAGTGGGCTTTAGCTTGGTTTAGTGGCAGGAGTGAGAAAATGAGAGAAAAATGAGCTTGGGAGATTTTGGCTATGGTGGAATTAGGGTTTCTAGGACAGGGGCCTAGTTTTTCAGTCTGTGTGGGCTGTAGCCTTGATCATTTTCCAAACTTTTTTTATGGATAGAGAGCTTATAACATGGGATTCCAAAGCCCTAAGGTCGTGGACCAGATTGCACTGCATGGGAGACGAACAGCTGTACGAATCGGGACTGGCGCAGATCTGGACAGCGAGAACTAAAATTCCCAATGCCAGGGCTATCGGTTGCCAATGTGCCTCTGTGATGTGCCAGAAAGGAGCGCAGGGAGTCAAGGAATGATCCTCCAAAAGAGAGCTTCGGAGATATTTCCTGGTTCAAGAGATCTAAGATTCCTGGTCCAAGAGATCTAAGAGCTCTAAGGAGGCAGGGTCCTGTAGGCTATGGTAGCCATTGGAGCTTTATTGAAGGTAGAGTCAGAATTGAGCTGGGAGTGAAGTCATGAACTCAAGCTGAGCATAGGAAAGATAAAGAAGAGCTGGAAGAGCAGAGATGAGGTTGGGCCATGCCCAACTGAGCTCTGTTACCATGTCGAATGAGCGGGATCTAGGACATGGCAGCTAGTTATGGTGGATGAAAGAAGAAGAGTAAACTCATGATGTAGAAGACAAAGACACTGTTTGTTACACAAGTGAATTAGGTTCCAAGATTGAGACTTAAACTCATAAACACAATCTTGTGTATGTGGACAATGACACTGACACTTTACTGATAAGAAAAGAGTACTATCATTGCATTAAGAAAAGGAAGCAAGTACAATGCTTTATAGGAAAGTAGGAAACTGCAGAAGGCACCGCTATGCATATGGGATAGGTAAGCCTTCATGTCCTTGGCCCTGAAGCTCCATACAAAGAGGCTGTTAGTGAGTGTGATTGCTGAATCTCAACAATGGAGCTTATAGGATACCTATGAAATGGGCACTAATGGACTATGGCATAGGTACATTTTTTAGCAGCAAACTAACCCAAAGTGCTACTGTCTCTAAGGTCACATGCACATTTCATTTTGATAGGTGCAATGTGCAACCTCACTATTTTTTTGGTAAAAAACATCTTCCATATTTTGACAAGTGGCACATTTTTCTTTGGAGTTATCTTTATGCTACACAAGAATTAAGCTTTATGGGTTGGAATTTTTTCAGATCTCTAATCTTATGTACTAGTAATAGTGAAAGTAGTAGGCACTTTTGTTTTAGAATAAAACACTAGATATCATCTCCTATTGCCATGCCTTGTGAGGGATGTGTGAATTGTATTAAGGTCAAGTTGATCATTAAGGTACCCACAAATTTTTTCATATGTCTCATATAATAGGTTTTGGCCACAATGAAGATTATTGTGATGATGAAGGCCTTGATTGATGCCCTTTTTTAGTGGTCATTGAATGCAATAGAGAGTATCAAAACTATTACTCACATTTGGAGCTTACTTAAATATTCAGAATATGTATGGAAGATGGTCATGTAGATGTTCTATGCAATATGTCCTCAATTTGTATGCTTTTATTCAGATGTAACTTATTAATGTTATGCAAGGCGAAGTAGAGAAAATCTCTTTGAAGAAACCTAAATCTCAAAGACTCACAATGAAGGTTTTGTGGAGTATCTCCAAGATACAATTGGTTCTAATTAATACATGTAAAAGATTCAAGAAGCTACCAAATAGTTTGTGACTTTTTTGAGACTTTTGTTTTACTTGCTAAAGTATCCTTGAAATGTTTGTCCTTGTAGCATTGGTGTTTTTCTTTTCTTCTAAAGTGGTATAACACAAACATAAAGAGTGAATAAACATGGAGACCGCGGAGCTCATACCGAGCATGAGAATTGTAGCTACTCACCAACTACTAGATCGCTTTTGGGAAAACCCCTAAGTCAAATTCCTTGTTTTGCCTGCAGTCTGAGCTTTCTTCTGACATGGTTGTGTTCTCGTGCTCCACCAAACTGTCGATAAGCTTAAGGAGGTCGGGTAGATCCACGTCTCTGTTGTTATTCGCTTAGTCCTACGCTCGGCTCTAATTTCCCATCTATGTCTTGGGATCTTCTCTTTTACTCGGTTTAGGTTCGTTTGGGGTCTATGCCTCCACTAGCTGCCATCAAGGCGATAACTCTCTCGACAACCTACTCAAGCTGCTAAGCAGCCGCATCTTTTGAATTTGCCTATTCCTTGCACCAAAATCAAGTTATGGGCATCGGGATGGCTCAAAAAGGTTGGCACCGTTGAGATCTAGCTAGGTCTTGTGCAAACTTCCACAAAATTTGCAAAATTCTAACTCGGCCCAACTCGTCCGAATTGTAGGGGCTGAGTGGCAAATTCAAATGGGGACTCAGGACCAAATAGGAACACGGGTCGAACTTGCAACTCAGATAATCGAATAGATGTGGTTGAGGGCCGAGTGGTCCGAGGGCCAAGTCACATTAGTGGATCAATTCCATTGTTCAAACGGGCCGAGTCAAGTATGCCAAGAGCCGAATATTAGTTTTGTCTGAATGGTTGACTTGAATGGGGCGAGCAATACGTGTCTGAGTTGAGTGGGCCGAGTGGGCCGACTGGTCCGAGGGCCGAGTGGTGCGATTCTGGGACTGAACCCAAATCCAAGCCACTCGGATGGGCCGAGTTGTGCACGATGACGGCCGCACTGAGAATGACCTCATTGAATATGATGATACATGCAATGACCAAGCACACCGACTTCAAGATCACAACAAATACCTAGTAAGAAGGTTCTGATATACCTAAATCGTGTGAAAAACTCCTCGATGGCAAGATCAAACCGAATCAGTAATGAAAACTCTCTCCCTCTCCCACTCTCTCTCTCTCTCTCATTGCTAGGGTGAAAGATGAGCTCTTCTATGGTCTCATGGCCCTTAAACCCCTTCCTGAGCAAGGTCTTGCTATCCCCAATCACTCCCTTTCCTCCATTAATCATTCCAACCACTATTTTTTCCCATTTACCCCGATTTGTGTTTGTTTTACCCTATTTTACAATAGTAAACCCTACACCTCTCTAATCTGACTTCTTAATCCTAACCTACGGTAAATGCAACAAGAATCAAAAGCAAATAACTGAAATGAGAGGGATGCAAAGCTCGACCTCTCTGCCCATAAGGCATAGTCCCATTCCGTTCTCCTAAAACAACACAAATCGGGACTCTAGCTTCCTAGATTCTAAGTCATCGTTACCTTGCTGTCAACTTCTTTCGAGAAAAGTTCCCGACCAACTGGGACCACCCTTTCATAGGACGGACCCATGGTCACATCCACCGCACTTTCCTCAGGTGTTCTTTAGTTATCTAATTACCTATCACATTTAATTTGACAAGTAAAAATAGCTTCCTTGATTAGCCAATTAATCACCAGTTCCTTCACGTAATTTAAGCACTGACATGGAAAAACAATGCCAAACAAGTTCCTTTTCAACAATTGATCTTATTTAACAGTCTTTGGAGTACATCATAATAATCTAGCCTGAAGGCTAATCCATAATCAGCCCGAAGGAAATCCATAATCCGCTTGAAGGTAATCCAATAATCCTCAGGAATTACTAATCCAAGTTTTCACCCGTAGACTAGTATGCGGGCCTTGAGATCCAATCCCGAGTCATGTCGGCCTCTTGTGTAGGACCCGGAGGCAAGGGATTTATGGCCAGATCACCCCCTGGCACCCAAGCATCCTCCTACTCCAAGTAGCACCCACGGAGAGACCTCTCGCGACATGTTCGGTCCATGTACCCGATGCGGCTAGCAACCCCCTTGGTTAGGGTCATGCAGACAATAGAGGGTAACTGAAGCTGCCTCTCCCTCCACGCCTTTAACTTGAAGCATTAATTATCTTTCCATCTTTAGTTTCTTGAGCAAAGAAGTACAAATAGTGCTCCTAACTGTACAAACACAATCAATCTAGTGGTCGTTTGTTTGGCCAACTGCTAAGGTGTGAATCCTTCTTTCCGAATGCATCCAGCATTTGATCCGGTGTCGTAGAGTTCACGCAAAGACTGCAGAACACGGAGTTCAAGGTACAGCAATGGAAGAGACTAACAAGAAGAAAATTGAATTGTTGATGCCAAAGTACACTATATTCCTTGTCAAGTGAGTTACATGAAGCTCATGTTCAGAAAAATCTGATCATATTCAGTTTCCTGTTTGTGAAGAGATCTTTGTAAAGATTGCAATATTAGCATACATTTCTACAGGTACGATTGATAGCCAGATGGTGTACTTCCTAATCCAGAACCATATCCATAATCATTATAAGAGCTAGGAGTATTGATGAAGGCTGAAATCCCGTAGTCCAAATTGACATTCAAGTAAGATCCTGGAAGTAAAGTAGGACTGCTCTACCCAGCACTGTAACCAGGATAATGGCCAACACTGAGAGGATGATGATTTAAGCCAGCTTAAGTTGACCCTGCACCATTGGTAGATACACTGATTTCAGTATACTGGGCCCTTTCAGATCCATGAAATGAGGGTTTTTCATAAGAGGTTGTGCATTTGACACATTCAATGAACCCTCCAATAGCACATGAATTGTCTACAAAGCCAGCAAGTTGGCTATGCACACTTCCATCTGCAGTTAATAGTTTCTGAAGTTGCTTATTGGTGAGCAATCTAGGATATCTTGTCTCCCAGTAAATACAGTTCACAATGATAGAAGCATATTCAGAAGCATAAGGCGCAATAGTTTCATGAAACACAGAGTGATATTGTTCAGGATGAGCATAGTAATTTGCTTTGTCAAAACCCTGTTCAGGATCATTTGGCTACACCATGTGCTCTGCAGATACCACACAACCATACACTTGATAGGTTCCTCCTTTTTATCTCAGAAAAGACTAGTTTATCTTCTCCTTAGCTATGGTGCATGTGAGCTTCTATCATAACTATGGCAAGACCTTTAAGAAACCTTTGGAGAGTGCAGTATCCTCTTAATCGCATCCAGAAATGACAGCAGTCCAGTGATGTTTTTAGGATTTCCAGAATAAACCAGGACACGACTGTGCCCAGTAGCCAGCACTCTGCCAAGTGTCTCCTTGAAGTAGCTCTTCAATAACATCCTTAAGAGTGATGATCCCTATGATTTCGCCATCTTCCAGACTATCTGAAGCCTCTGTAGATTGGCAATCAATCGACTTGTTGTGGTTCTTCCTGCACAATCAGTTTCTGCAGACCCTTTACCACCATCGAAGGCTCTTCGCTATCTTCTTTTCTAGCCTGAATATACCGACCTCATTAATGCATCCTTGTGCTCTTATTCCCAACTTCTTAAAGGCAAGCAAAACTATCAGCTACTCTGGAAGTAGCAATAGTTATAGAGTGTAATATTTCCGCAACTGCGTACCGTAAATATTGACGTCCCGCACACGACGTAAACCTTGTGCAAAGGTTATCTCTTGCATTGAAATTATTGGCAGTGTAATGTGTGACCCGCACGCGTGAAATGGGATCCTCCGCATTGGTAAATCAAAACCGGGAGTTCAAAACCGCAAGTCTCACAAAAACACCCTCTTGGGAGGGGCATTTTGAGTAATTCAAGGCAAATTTTTTTATTTTTTCCCCTTTTTCTCCAACCGATGCATGGCTGGAGAAGGGGGAGTGTGGGGAGGATGGGGATATGGCAGACGTGGCCTGCATGGGGGGGGGGACCCATGCAAGGGGGCCCCGTGGTGGATGCCCTCTTTTCCCCCCATGCCTATATAAACACCCCCCTAGCTAGAGGGGGGGAGGCTAGATAGAGCAAGGGCCGTGCAGAAGGGGCGGGCTGTGAGAGGGAGGTGGAGGTCGCCGCCGTGTAGGAAGTCGCCAGCCACCGCCGTGCAGGAAGTCGCCAGCCGCCACCGTGCAGGAGCCGCCAGGCCACCTCAGTCCGCCCCATCCCCGCCCTCTTCACGACGAACCCCCCTCCTCGTCATCGCTGCTGCCCAGAAGCTTCTTAAGAAGCTTCTAAGGGGGGGCTTCCTTAACCCCCCTTCCCACGACATCTCCCCAAAGGTCCATTCATACCCCCTCCCCGGGACTTTGAAGAGGAGAAGGTGAAGCCCATAAAGACCTCCCACAAGACCCTTTGAAAAGGGCTTTCGCAAAAAGACTTTGAAGCCGCAAGCCATCCAGGAATCAATTCCGTACCAACTCGAGTTTTTCCTAAAAGAACTCCTAAAGCCTTTGCCGCGAGTGCCATCCCGCAAAGGAATCTTTTGTATACGAGGAAAAAGGCCAAGGACGGAAGGCTGCATTCCGAGGCAAGTCAATCTGTAGACCACAAAGGCAAATCAGAAGCCGACTCTACACCTACGATGGCCCCAAAAAGGACACAAGATGCGACTGCGGGAGGTTCATCTCCGAGTATACAAGTGGATATCTCCCCGAGCCCACAAGTCCAGGTTCTTTCGAGTTATTTTCGCATAAAGAAATGATTAGGCGCGCTTAGTTCATAAGGGAGATTGCATTTTTACGCTTATGTTTAATACATGTGGAAATTGGAAAAAAATACATTTGATAAAGTATCTCTTGAAACATTAGGCAAGATTGAAATATGTCATGAATTTGAAACAAGTTATCCACCTTAGAAGACTAGTTGCATGTAGTTTTTCTTTGGTACATTATCAAAGTAATGAGTCTAAACTTAGGGCAAAGAAATGGAATTTATAAGTGCATTCTCTTTCATCCTAGACATGGTAGGAATAAGCGTGTGCCACATGTTAGGCAACATCCTCCTCGTAATGATTTCATGAGGCAAGGTTAACACCATAAGATATTATCCGAAAAGAAATAATAGCGTACGGAAATGATCTTATGGACCTGCAAATAGCATGTAAAATGGAATGAGTTAACACTAGCTTTAGTTTGGTATAAACTTCGTTAACTACATTATAGCTAGGAGAATGTTGCGTATTGCATAGTCATCATGCGAAAACGTCATTCATCAGAAGCCTCATTTAGGAAAGGTTGCATGGTTCGTCAAAGCATAAGATTCGAAAGTATAGGCTACAAGGTTGTAGGCATGATTAATAGGTCTTAGGAAAAGTTAGTATCCAGATTATCATGCATTTTTGCTACACCAAGGAAAGATAAAATTATCATAAACCATGTGATGCGTAAAAGCAATAAATCGCATGTTTACGCGTATTGGTGTAGTTGTAACTATTGTTCTCCATTAGATGTAGTTTATTACCTTTAGAAGGTTCATCCTTGTTGCAATACAAGAATATTGAGTTGTCTAAGTAACCTAAAACACAAGGGATTCATATGGGCATGGCTCAGTCGATATGATAGGTATCCCAAGTGCCAAGTGCAATAAGAATTCGACCTAGTTTTACACTTGTTGCCAAGTCTAAACCCGCAAACCCAAAGATCTTACACACGTTCACGAAATGTCGAACCAATTGGATGTTCATGCATAAAATGATCTAAGGTTTTATCCTAAGGATCATTCGTTCTAATGATGAAACTCCGACGGAGTTGCAAATTTCTAGGACCATGGGACAACATAATTAGGAATGGGTTGGAGGATACCCTAAACCCTGGTACTCGGCTAGAGGTAATTCCGTGGCCAGAGGACGCCATTCAATGGGTGGAATGATCCCGTGGAATGATGCAACACATGTGCAAAAAGGTTGCAACATCGTATAGACTTGAGATTTGTCCACAAGAGAGTTTTGTCATCTCTCGAAATGAGGTTGGCAAGTTATTGAAAGAATTTAACTTACAAGAGGATGAGTAATCATCCTGTTACTCACTTTTCTTGGGGGATAATTGCCAAGGAAAAGGAAAGTTAGGTATTTGCCTTGAAGCAAATGACCACACAATAAACTAAAGCGACATGGTCGCTGGAACCTACCACAACAAAACCTAAAGTATTGGTAGGGTATGACTCTAACCCAAGAATGATAGGAATCTTGCCAAGTTGCAATTGATTCCGGATCAAATGCGGGTTGCATTCGGAGAAAAGGAGTCACTCCTTAACAGTTTGCCAGCTAAACGACCATTGGAAATTGATTGTGCTTGTATCAGTTTGGAAAGCACTGTTTGCATTGTTTGCTCAATGAACTAAAGGATGAAAATATATCTAAATACTTCAGGTTGAAGCCTGAAGGGAGAGGCAGCTTCAGTTACCCCCGACTGCCTGCCTGACCCTAACCAAGGGAGTTGTTAGCCGCGCCGGGAACGTGGACCGAACCCGCCGCGAGAGGTCTCTCCGTTGAGTTCTACTTGGAGCAAGAGGACGCTTGGGTGCCAGGGGGGCTCTGGCCGTAAATCCCTTTCCTTCCGGGCCCTACACAAGAGGCTAACGTGACTC
Organism: Lygodium microphyllum; assembly: GCF_053477565.2. Taxonomy (NCBI): domain Eukaryota; kingdom Viridiplantae; phylum Streptophyta; class Polypodiopsida; order Schizaeales; family Lygodiaceae; genus Lygodium; species Lygodium microphyllum. The sequence goes on from NW_028229514.1 coordinate 17,649,224, forward strand.
GGGATTGGATCTCGAGGCCCGCATACTAGTCTACGGGCGGAAGCTTGGAATAGTGATCCCTGGTGGATTACTGGATAGCCTTCGGGCGGATTATGAATACGCCTACGGGCGGGAACTCCTTGTATTTCAAAGATAAAAGGATAAAATGATAATAAAGAAGTTGTTTGGCATTGTTTTCTTTATGTCCTGTGATAAGATTACGTGAAGGAACCAGTGCATAAGAGGGTTAATTCAAAGAAGCTGTTTGTATATGTCAAACTAATGTGGTAGGTAATTACATAACTAAAACAAACCGAGGAAAGTGCGGAGGATGGACCATGGGTCCGTCCTACGGATGGGTGGTCCCGGTTAGCCGGGAACTTTTCTCAAAGTCTTCGACGAATAGAGGATGATCGTCACCTCCGAAACAAGTAACGAGAACGATGACTTAGAATTAACTATTACCTGATTCACGCTGTTTTAGGGGAACGGAATGGGACTATGCCTTATGGTAGAGAGGTCGAGCCTTGCATCCCTCTCGTTTCCCATTCTCCTTGAACCAAGTGCAGCATGAATCCACTTCAAACCAGGCGTTTCTGCGTAAAGTAGTTCGATCAGGTCTGACGCTAGTCGCTGTTAGTAAATGACCAAACAATTCCGGTCGATCCTAAGTGGGAACGGCCAGGACACTTCCGTTACATGGCAGACGCGGAAAGTCCTAGATTGCAAAACCCGCAAGATTCCATGGGAGTGCCGGGTGGAGTTTCTAGACAACCTTTCCGATGGGCTGCTAAGTCGTGTTCTAGAGGATTCTAGTGGACACGTTACAGTTGGTATCAGAGCCGACTTACAATGGAATTGTTTTCATAAAAATTTCATTGAAAGATGAAGTAAAGAAATTGTTCCTGTCCAAACATTTTCTCATCTTCAATACTGTCTTGCAGAATTACGAGGCGTGGAACAAGTTTTTGGTATTCCGGATCATGTTCATGACTGCAATGCATTCTCCGCATTATAGGCAGAGAATTGAAATGATGAACATCTTGGAGCAAATTTATAATCCATCACCGCTATATATAGAGCAAAGATGGACTGGGTCTTCAGGAATCTATTACATAGCTGCCCACCGGTTCGCTTATCTACAGACCAACTTGAAGAGGATCAAGTGGTTGGAAGATTTGAAAGTCGTGAAGCTGTTCATTTTTGTGGAAGCTCACGTGAATTCAACTTTGCATATTCGAGGTCGTAGAGTTGAATTAAACTCATATGTATATGAGGAAGTAACCCGTGTAATTCCAGCTGATAGAATTAAGGTATTGGGCCGCCATGGGAAGTATGGATTCCAGCGGAAAGGATATCCTGAACTTCCGATGAATTATCGATTCTTAAAGATTCATGACCCAAAACCCTACTATTACACAGTTCCTGTAGACAAATCCAATACAATGTTGTTCTCCCCAAACTAAATGTAATGATTGGATTATCATCACTCCAGATGTTGTATGAGGCTACGCCATATAAATATAAATAAGGATTTTTTTTACCACTATCTGATTGTGCATCAGGGTTGTTGCAAAAAGTTAAGTAGCTTCATGAGTTACAAGATAGCTGAACTAAAGATAAGCTAATGTCAATTATCATATAATAATGTTAAGAAAACTTTATCCAGGCACAACCCCAGGTACAGGTTCCAAATTCACCCCCTACATCAAGTACGACTGTGATCCAGGAGAAGAAGTTCCTCCTCAAGCAAATAAAGCTACCCGAGTTTGACGGGAGAGGCAGATTTGTCCAATCGGACGCTGAGATTTGGATTGAATCTATGGAGGACTACTTCAAAGCCGTTGGCACTGCACCAACCAATCAGGCCATGCTCGCCAAATTAAAACTCACCGGTGAAGCCAGACTATGGTGGAAACAATGGTGCAGGGATCAAGGGATTTCAGAGGGGTCCGTTACCTGGGAGAAGTTAAAGCAAGCCGTGCAAGGGAGATATTTGCCACCCGCATATCGTACTCAGAAAATGAATGAGTTCTATGAGCTAAAACAGTTAGGACTCACTCTTGACGCATACTACTCTAAGTTTGTCTCACTCTTAAAGTATGCGCCACAAATGGACACGACACAGCAGGTGTCCAAATTTTGCGCAGGCTTAAATCCACCTGTAAATACCCGTCTCGAATCTATGCGACCATCAGACCTTCACGATGCACTCATTCGAGCGGCCCCTATAATTTAGGAAGTACAAGCTAAACCAAGGAGTATTAAGAGTTGGTCTTATAGCGACCCAAGCAGAGGAGCATTCAGGCCCCAGGTTAAGAGAGTTCAAGGCCACAATCAGGGACAAAGAAGGAAAGCAAGGACAAATAACGTCAACAACTTTGTTCCTACTCACAGTAATGGCCGAAACCTCCGATGTTTCCACTGCAACGAACTCGGTCACTTCAGAAGGGAATGTCCCAAGCTTAGCGAGGGACACCGTCAAGGTGCTGGCCGCGGGTAGGGAGCCGCCGCCCGTGGAAGGGGAAGAGCTGCCTGCATTACCAATAGGCAAAGATGTGAAGCAGAGGAAGAGGAAGATCCGACTATGGAAGCGGATTTCGAAAGAGCGACGGTCCATGCCGCTCTACACAAGAAGGGGCCGAATCGCCAGTTCTCGGTAATTCAAACACCGTCGGACTATCAAGGTAAAGGTTTCAAAACCTTGATTGATTGTGGCAGTACACATTCCTTTATCTCACCAGCATGTGCTAAGAGATTAGGAATAGCCACAGTAGAAGCACCTACCCTACTTGTGGAATTGGCAAACGGTCGTGAGGTAACTTGTGCTAGGCAAACTGCTAAGGAGGAGTTCTATCTCGGAGGAAAGAAAACCTCAGTCAAATTCAGAGTCATGAACTTAGGCATCCATGAGTGTCTACTCGGGATGGATTGGCTTAAGCCCAATGACGCCCACATCCACAGTGGAAAGGGTCAAGTTTCCTTTCGAAACTCTGACAGAGAGTTTGTTACGACTCAAGGTGAGGCAGGAGTGCCGAGAATCCAGTTAGCCAAGGTATCGGGGATCATAAAAGGGGTTAGGAAAGGATTACCTGTTTACTTGATCAAACTCAACAAGTTAGATCAAAAGCAAGAGTCTCATGAGGGACCCTCTTGGCTAAAAGAATATGCTGACGTATTCCCTGAGGAATTAACTGAACTTCCACCCCCAAGAGAAGTTGATCATGAGATAAGGCTAATACCTGGAGCTGCGCCAATTGCAAAGAGACCTTATAGAATGTCTATTCCGGAAGCTATTGAGTTGAAGGAACAACTCAAGCAACTGTTAGATCAGGGCTACATCCGGCCTAGCAATTCACCATGGGGAGCTCCAGTTCTATTCCAGAAGAAGAAAGATGGGACACTTCGACTATGTATTGATTACCGTGGGTTGAATCAATCAACGGTCAAGAACAAGTATCCTATTCCTAGAATAGATGAGCTTCTCGATCGCCTTCAAGGTCCAAAGATCTTCTCCAAAATTGATCTCAGGTCAGGTTACTATCAAATCAGGATCAAGGATGAGGATATTCCAAAAACAGCCTTCAATACAAGATATGGGCACTTTGAATTCTTGGTTATGTCATTCGGGCTTACAAATGCACCTGCCACCTTCAATAGATTAATGCAGGATATTTTTAGACCATACCTTGATGATTTCGTGCTTGTCTTCTTCGACGACATTTTAGTCTATTCTAAACAGGAAGAAGATCATGAACCTCAACTACGGATTGTTTTGGAGACAATGAGGTCTCATAAGCTGTATGCAAAAATGAAGAAGTGTGCATTCTTCAAGCGTCACATTGAATATCTAGGATTCATAGTATCATCAGAAGGAATATCGGTAGATCCAGCCAAAGTCAGAGATGTGCTTGAATGGCCAATACCATTATCCGTCAAAGAGATACGCAGTTTTCTTGGCTTGACAGGATGGTATAGGGTCTTTATCAAAAACTATGCTTTGATTGCAGCACCTCTTACCGACTTACTAAAGAAGCAGACTTCCATTACATGGTCAACTCCCGAGCAAAATAGCTTCGACCAATTGAAGCAATGTTTGGTATCGGCACCTATTCTGAAACTTCCTGACCTCAATAAGGAGTTCGAGGTAGTAACTGATGCCAGCATTCTTGCCTTGGGGTGTGTTCTTATGCAGGAAGGTCATCCAGTAGCATATTCTTCAAGGAAATTGAAGAGTCACGAAAAGAATTATGCCACTCATGATCTGGAGTTATTAGCTGTCATCCATGCTCTAAAGCTTTGGAGACATTATCTGTTGGGAAACAAGTTCACTCTAGTAACCGATCATAAGAGCCTCAAATGGATTTTTACCCAGAACGAGCTCAACATGAGGCAACGTCGATGGATTGAAATATTGGAGGAATATGATTTTGAAATCAAGTATCGACCAGGGAAAGAGAATGTAGTTGCCGATGCACTCAGTCGCAAGGCATTCCTAAACTCCCTAATCTTGCAGAATCCATCAACGGCCAGATCTCTGGCTACAAAGGTATCTATGCCAAGCAACCCTATACTCGAATTGGCTAGAGAGGAAGCATGCCATGACTTGGCCTACCAAGCAATGATAAAAGAAATATCTACCAAGGATCAGAATCCGAAGTTACAGGCCAAGTATCATGAATTTTCTATTGACAATGGACTTGTTTGTTACAGAACAAGGCTATGTATACCAGCAAGCCAGTCACTCAAGCAGAAGATATTGTGGGAAGCTCATGACTCCCCTTTCGCAGGACATCCTGGCTATGCAAAAACTCTCAATACAGTCAGGAAGAGCTATCATTGGGAGAGGCTCAAAGGTGACGTCCTCAAATATGTCACTGAATGTTTGTCTTGCCAACGTATCAAGGCTGAACATGTCATGATGCCAGGGAAATTACAACCACTTGACATTCCCCAAATGAAATGGGAATTCATCAGTATGGATTTTGTGGTGGGCTTACCCCAAGTCCAAGGAGGATACAACTCCATTATGGTTGTAGTTGACATGCTTACTAAGGTTGCACACCTGATTCCAATAAAGACAAACTATAAAGCCTCCGACATTGCTAGAGTGTTTATTAAAGAAATATTCAAGCTACATGGGTTACCTAGAAGGATCATTAGCGATCGAGATTCTCTTTTCACTTCACACTTCTGGAGAGCTATCTTTGAAGCTATTGGAACTCAGCTCTGTTTTAGCACTGCCTACCATCCCCAAACGGATGGACAAACAGAACGAGTAAATCAAATCATTGAGGATATGCTTAGGGCTTACTGCTGTCGAGAGCCGAAGAGGTGGATTCAATACTTGCCGTTAGTAGAATTTGCTTACAATGCTTCTTACCAGCAGAGCATTCAAATGACGCCTTTCCAGGCATTGTATGGTCATGATTGTCGAAGTCCCCTAAATTTTTCTGATCCTACCCTAAGGGTGGAAGCTTCAAGACAAATGTTGGAGGACATGGATGACCAAATAAGGTCAATAAGACAAGACATACAAGCAGCCAAAGATAGACAAAAGGCATATGCGGATTTGAAACGCCAAGAGAGGGTCTTCGGAGAAGGAGACATGGTCTTCATTCGTGTACGGCCGAAAAAGAGTTCTTTATCTCTAGGTGAATGCAAGAAGCTAAGTCCAAGGTATTGTGGACCGTATAAAATCCTCAAATGCCTGGGACCCAATGCTTATAAATTGCAACTTCCTGATAACCTAAAGGTTCACAATGTGTTCCACGTTAGTCTCTTAAAAAAGTATGTACCCAACCCAAATCATGTACTTGATGACCAACAAATTGTAAAGCCTAGTCAAGGAGTCCTTGAACTAAGACCGGAAAAGATTTTTGATGTCAGGGAGAGACAATTGAGATCTAGAACCTTGAAAGAATGCCTCGTCCAGTGGAAAGATTATCCCGAAGAGGATGCTACCTGGATGGATGAAAGCTCTTTCAGTCTTCAATATCCCCAGTTTTTCTCGAGATGAGGACATCTCGATTCTTCTAAGGGGGAGAGAATGTAATATTTCCACAACTGCGTACCGTAAATATTGACGTCCCGCACACGACGTAAACCTTGTGCAAAGGTTATCTCTTGCATTGAAATTATTGGCAGTGTAATGTGTGACCCGCACGCGTGAAATGGGATCCTCTGCATTGGTAAATCAAAACCGGGAGTTCAAAACCGCAAGTCTCACAAAAACACCCTCTTGGGAGGGGCATTTTGAGTAATTCAAGGCAAATTTTTTTATTTTTTCCCCTTTTTCTCCAGCCGATGCATGGCTGGAGAAGGGGGAGTGTGGGGAGGATGGGGATATGGCAGACGTGGCCTGCATGGGGGGGGGGACCCATGCAAGGGGGCCCCGTGGTGGATTCCCTCTTTTCCCCCCATGCCTATATAAACACCCCCCTAGCTAGAGGGGGGGAGGCTAGATAGAGCAAGGGCCGTGCAGAAGGGGCGGGCTGTGAGAGGGAGGTGGAGGTCGCCGCCGTGTAGGAAGTCGCCAGCCGCCGCCGTGCAGGAAGTCGCCAGCCGCCGCCGTGCAGGAGCCGCCAGGCCACCTCAGTCCGCCCCATCCCCGCCCTCTTCACGACGAACCCCCCTCCTCGTCATTGCTGCTGCCCAGAAGCTTCGTAAGAAGCTTCTAAGGGGGGGCTTCCTTAACCCCCCTTCCCACGACATCTCCCCAAAGGTCCATTCATACCCCCTCCCCGGGACTTTGAAGAGGAGAAGGTGAAGCCCATAAAGACCTCCCACAAGACCCTTTGAAAAGGGCTTTCGCAAAAAGACTTTGAAGCCGCAAGCCATCCAGGAATCAATTCCGTACCAACTCGAGTTTTTCCTAAAAGAACTCCTAAAGCCTTTGCTGCGACCGCCATCCCGCAAAGGAATCTTCTGTATACGAGAAAAAAGGCCAAGGACGGAAGGCTGCATTCCGAGGCAAGTCAATCCGTAGACCACAAAGGCAAATCAGAAGCCGACTCTACACCTACGATGGCCCCAAAAAGGACACAAGATGCGACTGCGGGAGGTTCATCTCCGAGTATACAAGTGGATATCTCCCCGAGCCCACAAGTCCAGGTTCTTTCGAGTTATTTTCGCATAAAGAAATGATTAGGCGCGCTTAGTTCATAAGGGAGATTGCATTTTTACGCTTAATTTTAATACATGTGGAAATTGGAAAAAAATACATTTGATAAAGTATCTCTTGAAACATTAGGCAAGATTGAAATATGTCATGAATTTGAAACAAGTTATCCACCTTAGAAGACTAGTTGCGTGTAGTTTTTCTTTGGTACATTATCAAAGTAATGAGTCTAAACTTAGGGCAAAGAAATGGAATTTATAAGTGCATTCTCTTTTGTCCTAGACATGGTAGGAATAAGCGTGTGCCGCATGTTAGGCAACATCCTCCTCGTAATGATTTCATGAGGCAAGGTTAACACCATAAGATATTATCCGAAAAGAAATAATAGCGTACGGAAATGATCTTATGGACCTACAAATAGCATGTAAAATGGAATGAGTTAACACTAGCTTTAGTTTGGTATAAACTTCGTTAACTACATTATAGCTAGGAGAATGTTGCGTATTGCATAGTCATCATGCGAAAACGTCATTCATCAGAAGCCGCATTTAGGAAAGGTTGCATGGTTCGTCAAAGCATAAGATTCGAAAGTATAGGCTACAAGGTTGTAGGCATGATTAATAGGTCTTAGGAAAAGTTAGTATCCAGATTATCATGCATTTTTGCTACACCAAGGAAAGATAAAATTATCATAAACCATGTGATGCGTAAAAGCAATAAATCGCATGTTTACGCGTATTGGTGTAGTTGTAACTATTGTTCTCCATTAGATGTAGTTTATTACCTTTAGAAGGTTCATCCTTGTTGCAATACAAGAATATTGAGTTGTCTAAGTAACCTAAAACACAAGGGATTCATATGGGCATGGCTCAGTCGATATGATAGGTATCCCAAGTGCCAAGTGCAATAAGAATTCGACCTAGTTTTACACTTGTTGCCAAGTCTAAACCCGCAAACCCAAAGATCTTACACACGTTCACGAAATGTCGAACCAATTGGATGTTCATGCATAAAATGATCTAAGGTTTTATCCTAAGGATCATTCGTTCTAATGATGAAACTCCGACGGAGTTGCAAATTTCTAGGACCATGGGACAACATAATTAGGAATGGGTTGGAGGATACCCTAAACCCTGGTACTCGGCTAGAGGTAATTCCGTGGCCAGAGGACGCCATTCAATGGGTGGAATGATCCCGTGGAATGATGCAACACATGTGCAAAAAGGTTGCAACATCGTATAGACTTGAGATTTGTCCACAAGAGAGTTTTGTCATCTCTCGAAATGAGGTTGGCAAGTTATTGAAAGAATTTAACTTACAAGAGGATGAGTAATCATCCTGTTACTCACTTTTCTTGGGGGATAATTGCCAAGGAAAAGGAAAGTTAGGTATTTGCCTTGAAGCAAATGACCAGACAATAAACTAAAGCGACATGGTTGCTGGAACCTACCACAACAAAACCTAAAGTATTGGTAGGGTATGACCCTAACCCAAGAATGATAGGAATCTTGCCAAGTTGCAATTGATTCCGGATCGAATGCGGGTTGCATTCAGAGAAAAGGAGTCACTCCTTAACAGTTTGCCAGCTAAACGACCATTGGAAATTGATTGTGCTTGTATCAGTTTGGAAAGCACTGTTTGCATTGTCTGCTCAATGAACTAAAGGACGAAAATATATCTAAATACTTCAGGTTGAAGCCTGAAGGGAGAGGCAGCTTCAGTTACCCCCGACTGCCTGCCTGACCCTAACCAAGGGGGTTGTTAGCCGCGCCGGGAACGTGGACCGAACCCGCCGCGAGAGGTCTCTCCGTTGAGTTCTACTTGGAGCAGGAGGACGCTTGGGTGCCAGGGGGGGCTCTGGCCGTAAATCCCTTGCCTTCCGGGCCCTGCATAAGAGGCTAACGTGACTCGGGATTGGATCTCGAGGCCCGCATACTAGTCTACGGGCGGAAGCTTGGAATAGTGATCCCTGGTGGATTACTGGATAGCCTTCGGGCGGATTATGAATACGCCTACGGGCGGGAACTCCTTGTATTTCAAAGATAAAAGGATAAAATGATAATAAAGAAGTTGTTTGGCATTGTTTTCTTTATGTCCTGTGATAAGATTACGTGAAGGAACCAGTGCATAAGAGGGTTAATTCAAAGAAGCTGTTTGTATATGTCAAACTAATGTGGTAGGTAATTACATAACTAAAACAAACCGAGGAAAGTGCGGAGGATGGACCATGGGTCCGTCCTACGGATGGGTGGTCCCGGTTAGCCGGGAACTTTTCTCAAAGTCTTCGACGAACAGAGGATGATCGTCACCTCCGAAACAAGTAACGAGAACGATGACTTAGAATTAACTATTACCTGATTCACGTTGTTTTAGGGGAACGGAATGGGACTATGCCTTATGGCAGAGAGGTCGAGCCTTGCATCCCTCTCGTTTCCCATTCTCCTTGAACCAAGTGCAGCATGAATCCGCTTCAGACCAGGCGTTTCTGCGTAAAGTAGTTCGATCAGGTCTGACGCTAGTCGCTGTTAGTAAATGACCAAACAATTCCGGTCGATCCTAAGTGGGAATGGCCAGGACACTTCCCTTACGTGGCAGACGCGGAAAGTCCTAGATTGCAAAACCCGCAACATTCCATGGGAGTGCCGGGTGGAGTTTCTAGACAACCTTTCCGATGGGCTGCTAAGACGTGTTCTAGAGGATTCTAGTGGACACGTTACATAGAGGATGTCCTGGATGTCGGAGTTAATCAGTCGGCCTTGTTTTACGAGAAGGAGTAGAGGTTCAAGATCAACAACAGGCACTCTTGCAGGAGATGAAGAAGCCTTATCCTCATAAATTGTTAAGGCTTTTCCCCCCCAATGTTTCCAGGCCTACTTCAAATTAATCAGGTGGTTTCGAATGATTTCACAAAGTCTGCGGAACTCAGTGGTCCACTTGTATTGCAAGCAGAACTGGAATGCTCGATGCGCAGTCATCGTGTACAAAGCCTCCAGTTTGGAATTGATTAGAAGTATTTCGAGTACAGTTTGGTAGGTTTCCCACATGAATTTGAACCAAGGAGTCACAAGCTCTCTATCAGAGCGTTCTTTGCCCTTTACTCCACTGACATAACTGAGCATTAAGTCTTCAGATCTTTTCTCTGCCTCAAGGTCTTCAACAATCTGAGTGACCTCTTCTGCTGCTTGAGCTAGTGCCTTTTCAGCTATTTGAAAGTGGATATTTAGTGTTTACACAATTTCCAGGACTCCGATGAATTAAAGCCACAGTAGCCTTATGTGTTGAACCAGCCTCTGGACAAAAAGCAGCAGCAATAGTGGAAGAATCAGAGTCAAAGGCCATCGAATTCCATTCGCCAAGTAATAATCAAATCACGCTCCAATCCCCAGTGTATACCACATTGCTTCCACCCACTTTGACATAGAACATCGCCGTTTCAAGCATAATAAGCATGAAGTTGAATATAGTGAACTGCTCCTGTTGGCCTCTTCTCTCAGTCATAACTTTGCGATAATCCTCAAGCAGCCAAGGAGTTAATTCCTTCATAGCCAGAGTCCACCATATCCAAAAGTTCTTTTGTCTACTCAATGCTTTTCTATTTTCCGTCCATCTCTTGTTCCCCAAAAAAGCCTGCTTTTCTCTTGCTTTTTCCCTCCAAAAGCGGTTCAAAACCCCCAAATTAGTTTTCCCCTCTTATGAATGAGTAAAACACAAATAGTGAAGTGCATCCATCTCTCGAATGTGTGACTGCTTATACACATGAGACCCAAACCATGAAATCTGAAACAGAGACCAATAATTACAACACTTTAAGCTGTTCCACAGTAGCCATAACCAGTCCTTCTACAAATGTATACTGGACAAGATTTAAGCACCAGCATTGATTTAGACTTTGAGGTTTATCTTTGAAATCATGCATTGCCCCTTTGTCAGTCAGCTTTACAATGAGTAATCTGCGCATAAACTTCGAATTCAGCCTTGAAGATTGGATGGCAAAATACTCCCTCGGTGCTTCACTAGCGCTTTGCTCGCTTAAGTAGCTTTTGAGAGACTTCCTTCAACTCTATGTCATGGGAACCTTTGAACTTAGATGATCGCTTCCATAAACCTTCCTTTGATTCCATAATTCCCTGCACTTGTCTTAGAGATCATCATTGAAATTATCAGCTTGATAATGTCCTTTGGCATCAGTTTTTCATATTTTTCTAACACACACACATCATGCATCCAAACAAAATCATATACATGCACTAACGGAATACATACATTGGATGCGGATTATCATAATGCATCACACACACAATGAATCACACGCAGAAAATAACACAAATGCACAACAAAAGAAATGGAGGTGTATACGACTCGGATGCGCAGCAGCATGACACTGGGATCAATTAAGACTTGGCAAGATCCCCAAGGGTTTGTTTTTTTACCCTTTTATCCTTGGGTTAGGGTTTATACCTTGTTAACCCAAATTAACAAACACCTTAGGTTCCTTAAATTAAGACAATAAATCCTGGGCAACCTTATCGCCCCAACTTGATTGGTCAATTTCTTGCTAGGCAATCCATAACTTTCCTAACTTGGAAAATCGGTCCAAAGAAGGGTGATGTAGTAGGATGTCTACTCATCCTCTTGCAAATTAGACTTGCACTAGAACCTGCTAACCTTATTCCAAGGAGTGGCAAAATCTATCATGTGATTTAAATACAAAGCCATGCAACGTTGCAACTTGTTGCATGAGACAAGTGTCTCAACTAACTTATGGGGATCATTTCTCCCATCAAACAGGGTTTCTTGGTCAAGAAATACGTTTTGTCAAGATGTAGGGTTTAGGAGTCCTCTTGACCCAACCGGACCCTTAACCATACTAGGCCGACAATGTTTGGCCCTAGGCTTCTAAACTCAATAAGAAGTCTAGTATTAGGCCAATTTTCCCTAGGGTAAAACCCTAGATCGTTATTGTATGGGTGTCCAATTAACCCAAACATTGCATGAATGTGGATAGGACCTTTGAGGTCGGAGTTATCAAGTCAGTTTTCTGAGTGTGATACTAAGCAGAATTTTATCGTGAGTTAACTCTATCTAGCGCATTGAGGTAATCACCGTTTGAGTTACATCATTGCAAGTGAATTACCTAATCGATCTAATGGTCTTGCGACTAGAGGTGATCTTTCCTTAGAAGAGATGCAAATCCTTTTCCTAAGAGATGTAAATAATTACAAAACATAACATTCCATGCAAATATGCAATTCATGGGCTTTTCCTTCTATGCAACTAAAAGATTTCAATGATCTTTTTTTTTTCCTTGTGCTAAAACTATAACAATGCAACGGAACCAGGCTTTAATGACTGACAATTTAGGACTAACTCGTATAGAAACCTACGTTGAGTTTAAACAAGAACTATACCTATAAACCCTTTATCCAATGCATTGAATGCATGATTTAATATGAAATGCATCTTCTTCTAAAACAACTTTGATAAAGAAGTTCATGCATGAGTGAATGTCATAGGACTATTTATTGACTTAATCCGTCCTACAGCATTTAACCCGACTTAAAATGCAAGCATCCTCGCATGCAACAGGTAAGTTCATGGTTTTCTTTTCATGCAATGCAATTCTTTGGACAATATTTAATGGCGTCTAGGATTAACCTTTATAGGAATCACGTCCATGGATTTAAATCATAAATGCAACATGCGAGAAGTTCTATCCTCCTTAGCACGATCCATCTCTAATTTAAACATCATACATTCAAGGGGAGTGCAACTACCCTTGTTGACGGGAGTGCAAGCAATTTCAATTAATCGGCATGATCTAAACATTGTAAATGGAAGGGATGCGTGCATTTAAATTTTTCTAAAAAACCATCATGCTTAAATGCATTCTTTTCATGCAAGAAATACAATTGGAACTTGGGCTTGAGGACTTGCAGCGATATCCACGTGTAAACTTGGGTTGGAGGCTCCCGCGTGTGCATCTCACATCTTTAACTTTGGGGCCATTTTATGCCATGTATTTTTTTGCCGCAACACCTCCCCTTGGGTTACTTGCGCATCCCAAAGACTCACAGTCCGCGATCTCCCTCTCCTATGCGCAAGATCAGGGGCCTTGGAGGTTTGGGTTTCAATTCCCGAGGAAGGCCATGTGTACAAGGCTTATGGAAGCCTAACTTTAGAAGCTTCTTGTCTTTTGTGACAGCAATGTGACGTGGAGAGAGAAAGTGATAGTTGAGAATATGATGATGAGGGTAATGATGAAGATGGTGGTCGTGGCGTTGAAGGAGGCAGCTTGGCGAACAGCATGGCATTTTCACAGCAGGGTGGCGATGGTGGGCTGCACGGCAGCACCTTCTCTGTCTCTTCTCTCCCCCCTCCTTCAAGCTTGGAGAGGGGGTGGTTTTATAGGCTTTAAGGGGGGGGGAGTAGCCTCCCACATGGTTGGCTTGCATGCCTCCTCTCTCCCCCATGCTCTCCACATAACACAATGTTTCCACCATACTCCCTCTTCCCGCCATGCATTGGATGGGGGGGGTAAATAATAAAAAAAAATTCACCAAAATTACCCATTATCCCCTTTTTTCCTCTAGAAGAGGTGTTCTCATGCAGGCTTGGGGGTTTTTAGCCTCAGCCTCCTACGCTCGATGCGGTGAGCTCTTTATTGAAGCATGTGGGGTAAGGACCTAGCCACTAACATTATTCCGTTGCGGGAGATGACTTAGCATTGCTTTTGCGTAGGGCATGTAGTGGTAAAAATTCTTTAATATTTCGTGCGGAAATATTACAATTTGGTTTGAGTAAGAACCATTTATCCCTAATTACATGTTATGTTATTTATGTAGCCTAAGTATTCAATCTCTTGGCTTAAATTGCATGATGCATTGCAATGGTTTTGTAGTTATTTAGTGCTTGGGTGTTGGGTGGTTCTCTATATCTCTTTTTTTATTTTAGCTTCAAAGCATTATACATATAGTAGTCATTAATATTCCCATTATAATAAATAGGTCCCTTTAAGTTATTCCTATGCTAGTGTGTTACTATTCCATGTAAGTCTTGTTGATAGCTTCATTTTCAAAAGAATCATTCATAGGATTGTTTCCATAATCTCATTATTAACTTGATAAAGCTATATGATGATAGTGGCTCAAATGTGTCCATGTATCTTGGGTTTGACTAATAGCCCTTGATCTTTGTATGGCATGCTATCTATCTTTTTTGATGGTTGATTGGCTATTCATTTTTCAAAAAATAAAGCTCCATAATTCATATGGTAATAATGCCTACATTTTTGTGAGTTACTCAACCTAGCCTAGATTCGTAACTCTTCTATCAACAATACCCTTCACATACCGCATGATCCTCTTGACTGCATCTAAGTGTGTCTTATGAGGTTTTTACATAAATTGGCTAATCAGCCCCACTGCATAATTCAAGTCACGACAGGTAATAGTGAGGTAAATCAGACTTCCCACCATCTGTCTGTATATAGTGACATTCTCGATCTCAGTCCCAACATCAATTGCAAGTTTGACATTCTGATCTAATGGTGTTTCCATGGCTTTACACTCCATCATACTGTATTTCATCAATATATCATGAGCATATTGTTTTTGCAACATCCATATATCTTAAGGTGTAGACACAACCTCAATCATGAGAAGTACTTCAGCTCACCAAGATCCTTGACTTTGAATTCAATCTGTAACATTACTTTAATTTCAGCAATCCCATGATCATCATCTCCAATGATGATCAAATCATTGACATAAACCACCATAAAAACATAACCATGCTCTATCTTCTTAGTAAACAGGATGTGATCTGCATGACCCTCAGGCTGCTCCATACACATCTCAGGTTGTGTACAAGACCCTCAGGATGCTCCATATATACCTCTTCAAGTAAGTCACCATTCAAGAATGCATTTTTGACATCCATCTGCCATAATTTTGAGCCCTTAGAAGTCACTAATGCAATGAATATTCTCACCATTGCCATCTTGGCAACCGAGCTGAAAGTCTCCTCATAATCTATGTTGTACTGATGTGCATATATCTTTGCAACCAACCAGGTTCTATACCTTCCCAACAAACCATTTGACTTACATTTAACTTTATAAACCCATTTTCTTAAAGACATTGAGCACCTTATCCTTGTACTTTAGAATGTACATTCATGTGTATTGGCTCAAATCATCTATCCAACCGATAGTAGATTCTTGCAAATTCTGTTCTCCCATCTATCCAACTAACAATAGATTCTTGGTAATAGAAGGTACATGTACTATATCATGTAGGCTCTTCTTTTTGCCATCAAGAAAAAATCATGAGCAACGGAACAAGTCTATGATTATGAAGCGCTTTGCATGGATGGTTGCTAGTTGTATATCATGGAACAAGTCGATGAAATGCCCTTGTGTAGCCATTTTCAGGGTCTCCATAGCTATAGTAGTCTACCTTCCTACTGGTGGACCATCTTGCACTCGCACACAAAATCATTCTATCCCTTTAAGCTCCAAGTCTTGCATGACTTCACAAAAAACCTTATGAAAATATATTTTCGAGATGAGAAGCTTGTATCCACTCTGGATTCTCCTTATCTCCCAAAGGGCAATAATGTTTGATTTCCATCTTCTCTTCTTCTGCGGTGGTCATTGTGTTCTATGGGGAGCACCTACTACTGCACTAGAGGAGGCTCCACCTTGTGCTCCAGGTGTAACGAGCCTTGGTGTGAGGCCTTCCCATGGCCAAAACGGTGACATGCTTGCTTGGTGCATGCATACCATCACGCAAGCTCGAGAAGGGCAAGATGGAGAAGAGATAGGGGTTGGGGGTGTGAGAATGCAGGAAGAAAAGAAAGTAAGATGTGAAAATGAGAAGAAGAATGAACTTTTAATCCATTTAAACCCCAAAATCGAATTAATGCAGCTTCATATGCACTATCCATCATGTGATCGTAAATCCATAACCTTTTATCAGAATGTGACAAAACTTCACACATGCACCGTTAGGTGCCCAAGAGCTAGAGAAAAAAAGGGTAAAATAATGTGTGCAGACCAGTGGTCCAAAGTTTCGCGTTTGAAGAATCCTTTTGTGCTTCTCTCCTCTTTCTCCTTCATGGATTCCCTCCTTCTCCTTTGTAGTTGTCCCTTCTCTTTTAGTGGATGCAGCGGTAGTAGCAACCTCTCTCTCTCTCTCTCTCTCTCTCACTCAATCTCCATTGCATTGATCTATCTCCCTTCTTCTCTCTATACATCTCTTCATCAACAAAAAGAAAGAGAGAAGTAAAGAAAAGAGAAAAACAAAGAGAGAAGAGAGAATACACTTACCTCAAAGCTTGAAGAAGAATCCTTTCGCACTTCTCTCCTTCTTCTTCTTCTCCTTCACAGGTTCCCTCCTTCTTCTTTGCAATTGTGCCCTCTCTTTTTGTGGTGGATTGGTGGTGGTAGCGGCCTCTCTCTCTCTCTCTCTCAATATCCCTTGCACATGTTGATCTCTCTCACTTCTTCCCTCTATACATCTCTTTATCAACAAAAAGAAAGAGAGAAGTAAAGAAAAGAGAGAAAAAAAGAGAGAAGAGATAATGCACTTACCTCAAAGCTTGAAGAAGAATCTCTTTGTACTTCTCTCCTTTTTCTTCTCCTTCGCAAGTTCCTTCGTGCTTCTTTATACTTCTCTCCTGCCTCTTTGTGGATGGCAGTAGTGGTGGCATCCTCTCCCTCTTTCTGTCTCTTGCTCATTTACAAACATGTAAAATGCCATGCTTGGGTTTCGACACTTTTTATTAAGCCCCTCTCTCCCCCTTTTTTATTTCTCTGTCTCTCTCTTCCTTCCCATCCCTTCTTCTCTCTATTTCTCTCCCTCCTTCCCTTCCCTTCCCACTCTCACTCAACTCATCTCATTGCAAAGACAATCAAGGATAGAAAATAAAAAGCTTAAAAAACAAAGATATTGAAAGAAATATCACCCTACCTCTCTTTTCTCTCTCTCTTTACTTTTCTTTCTTAACTTTCTCTCTCATTCTCTCATTGTTTTCCTATTTCTCTCTCCCTCTCTCTTGCTCTCTATTTTTTCTCTCTATCTCTCTTTCTCCCTATGTCTCTCTTCTTTTCACTCTCCTTCCTCTCATTACCTCACCCTTCTTTTCTGCCTCCTCCTCCTCTCTTCCTTCCCTCTCCCTCTCTCTATTTCTCCCCCCTCTCTTTCTCTCTCTATTTCTATTTCTTTGTTTCCTCTCTTTGTTTCTCCCCCCTCTCTCTCTCGTTGTTTCTCTCACTCATCCTCCTCTCTCCCTCCCTTCATCTCTCATTTCTCTCTTCCTCTTTCTCTTTGTTCCTTTTCTCCCCTTTCTCTCCCTCTTTCTCTCTTCCTCTTCTTCTCCCTCCCTTCCTCACTCCCTCTCTTTCCATGTATCTTTCTCCAAAGAAAAACAAAAAAAGAAAAGAAGAGAATACAAAAATAAAGCAAGAAGAGGCAATGTACCTACCTCAAAGGCCAGAAGATGAAACCTTTTGTACCTTCTCTTTTTACATTATCTCCCTTCTTCCTTACATACTTCTCTTTCTTCTTTGTGTATAGCAGTGGTAGCGGTGACAATGGCGATGAGCTCCCTCTCTCTCTCTCTCTCTCTCTCTCTCTCTCTCTCTCTCTCTCTCTCTCTCTCTCTCTCTCTCTCTCTCTCTCTCACAAAGCTTTAAGTCTCTCACTCTCTCTCTCATTCTTTCTCACAAATGTTTTCTCCGAAAATATCACGCTTGGGTTTTCAAAACTCTTTTCTCAGACTGGCGTCGCTATTAGTGTCACTATTAGTTGCTAAAAGCATCGCTATATGTATTGCTATTAACGTCACTATTAGAATTGGTGACGCAAATAGTGACGCTAATAGCGGCACAAATAGCAATGCCTTTAGTTGCACCCCTTTTTTGCATCACAAATGGCCTTCGCTATTGCCCCATTCCCTTGTAGTGTCTCTTGAATCAACAATACTGTCATGCCAGGATCCCTAAAGCTCCCTTGTGAGACTGATACTGCACTACTTCACCCACAAGTCACTCAAATTCAACATTTCATTATCGAATTGCTATGCATTGAACAAATTTGAATTCCCTTGAAAAGAATTTACAATATCATGATTGTCCATCTCACGAAGTACACACTCTTCCTTACTCCAAGCGCCTGATCCAAAATGACCAAGTGGTTTTACAGATATATGAATCAAATAGAGTTCAAGTACTTTACATTATATTCCTTAGGGCCTCCATATCATGCTCAATATCAAGAAGAGTTTATCTATGGTGGCAAGTTAATGGTGCAACACTATTTATAGGCTTTGGATTTTTTAGAATGAAGGTATTGTAACCAAGCTAAACATCTTT
Organism: Lygodium microphyllum; assembly: GCF_053477565.2. Taxonomy (NCBI): domain Eukaryota; kingdom Viridiplantae; phylum Streptophyta; class Polypodiopsida; order Schizaeales; family Lygodiaceae; genus Lygodium; species Lygodium microphyllum. The sequence continues at coordinate 17,667,697 of NW_028229514.1, forward strand.
GATAGCAATAGCCTATGGTCATACTTTCCATGATAATATATATCTAACTTCACAATTTTTTTGGTTCATAAATAGCTACCCCCAAATGTGGGAGCCTTCGCTCAACTACCAAGACCCACGGACCGCTTATTGTTTCAAGCATTCCAAGCGGAGCTCTAATGGCTATCTCTCACCTAGCCGACGTGCTGTCGATCCTACGAGTGTAGCGAGCTTACCTTGATGCCGAAATGGTTTGCCTCCTCTCTCGCAAATGCCGGTACCTCCACGATCCTAGATGATAGCTTAAGCATTCTCAAGCCTCCTCCATCTTCAAGCTCCATCCACCATAGCCACATGCGTGAGAAAAGAGAAGAGAAGATAAGAGAAGAAGAGAAGAGGATATGGTGAAGAGCTTCACCCTCTTGATCCCTCACTCCCACTCTGTCACTCCCTCTCTCAAGAGCACACACAAGTAAGGAGAAGAGAAGAAGAGAAGAAGAAGAGAACTATTGTTAGTCACACATCAAAGAATGAGCTCTCATTCACTTTTTGAATTTTATATACAAAACTCTAAACTCCCATGGGCACCCATCCCTTTTTTTAACATGACCGATCGTCATGGCAAGATCCTTTCTCTATTTCCCTCTTCTAGCCTTATGCCTCTAGCCTACATCCGTCTAATATTTTATATTTGGCACACGAGGGAGCCTGGCACTCTCTTACAAGAGTTTTTAGAGCTTTTTGAGGTGCCTTTCATTTAAAATTGTGCTTTTTGCCCCAGCTTAGCTTTAGAGACTGCCTATATGTCTTTTCTCTTTTTTCCTTTTTTATCCACTTTTTTCTTCCTTTTTCGGCCATCTTTCTCTGCCATCTCGACTTGGGTTAACATTACCCCCCTGCGAGATGGGTGCCAGTCCCATGGCACTTCTGGCTGCTGTTGGGGAATGGTAGGCAGTTTGCAAATTGTTCGAGTGAGGGTAGGACCATATGTAGACGCAGGTGCTTGTGGAGGCTTGGTAATGATGTCCATCAGAGAAGCCAATTGGATGCCCAGTGGATGATGGGGGCCTGCAAAATTGGTGGTTTGTCGCCTTTTGTAGTGCGTGAAAGGAGAAGGTGTGGTGCACTACCTAAGGGGGTGGCTACCTTATTGTGTGGTGCATCATGCTCGTGCTAGTGGAATGGGGAGGTGGATCTAACAGGAAAGCCTGGGTGGCGTCCCACACTTGAGGACCCCATTCGTGCAAAGGGAGGTGCGGTGCAAGTAGCTTAGGGTGATAGGTCTAACCATAGGCAAGTGTTACCTCCCTAGGTATGTCTTGCCCTTGATGGGTCCTAAGCTTGAAGTGGGGGAGCAAAAGGGCTAGGGGGTTAGGAGCAGAGCCGACCGACTGAAGCCACTAGGCACGCCTAACTTGAGGACCCCTAGGTGCAGTGAGCATATTTTGTGCGGTGCTAAGTGCTTCTTCAAGTGAGTCATTTTTTCCATGTCCTTGAGTGATGTTCCTCTTGCTTTTCCTTTCATGTTGCTCTTTTTCTATTTTTGCTTCTTTTTCTTCTTCCCTTTTTTTTTCTCTCTTTTTTTTCTTTAAAAATAAAGTTATTACACTAGTAGGATGACAGCTAGTGCCTAATTCTCATCATCTGAATTAGGTGGAGAAGGGGGTCAAATGGATTTGCTAAAAAATTACCAACTCTGCATATATCCTTTAAGATTCATGCAAACGTGGAGTGAAGTGGTGGAGAGGAAGGGATGATTACATCTGGTAAACTGGCTCTCGTTCATGTCTTCCAAGAGAGCTAGGCAAAAAGAAGGGAGGAGACTAGCCCTCATCATCAGGCATGCCATGGCACATCTGTCAATGGCGTTACGTTCAAAGAAGAGGGGAGACAGACCACATTCTTGCGAAGTTGGGTCCGCTTAAGTAATAATTTAAGAAGCCTAAGATAATTACATGTAGTTATGAAAGCTGGATCAGGCAAGAGAAGAAGTTAATGAGGAAGTGAGTCATGGAGTCATCCAAGCTTTCTGAGTTGAAGATGAGGGCGTGTTTAAATGAAACAACATTAGAGTTGTAGATAATAGGAAAATCATATCACCCGTGGAGGGGGGCAGCAAAATCCACTCCTACCCTACGAGGATAGGCCATAAACGTGGGGTTGTTCCTCTCATAGGGCAGGGTGTTGCAAAAAGCCATCCAGGCGAGCATGTTGATGTCACACACCCGCCTTCTCCATAGGGGCTGGCAGTTATAACCTTGCATTGAATGCGGCACTTCAAACACTTTATTTTGCAAAAACTTGGCTTCTTTAGTTTTCCAAAGGGTGGGGTTCTTCTCTCTTTCTTCCCGTCACTTCTGTCCTAGTCGGCTACCAATCCCAATCACCTCCTCCATCACCTTGAGTGGTAAGACCCTCCATAGGCTTTTGGACATGAGGAAGCTAAAAGTGAATGGCTATTTTTCTCTTTCATGTCACTCCCAAACTACCAATTCTGCGTGGAATCCTATGGGAATGTCCTCATGGCATGGTGGGAGGGGCGCGGATGGCTGCACGACTGGCTTGGCCCTTAGTTGTTTTTTGGTTTCTTCTACTAATTTTTTCCTTCTTTCCCTGAGCGTGGCTTGTCTTTTTGTAGATGTGTCGACATGTTGTTGCTCTTGGGAATGCGGCAAGGGGGGTTGTGAGATCACCTCTTTTCTAAACCTTCCCATATCAAATTGAAGTTCAGCTTCATCCCCCTACCAGTCTCCTTGTTATGTTTCCTCTTCAAACCCTATCACATCAATTTCCTAGGGGGTTAGGCGGCCCAGTAACATGTACTTTCGTTGATCATCCAGGCTCAACTTAACCTCCACAGGTTGGGATGGCATGTGGAGCCCTGTGTGCAAAGCTCTCCGTGTGATACTGAGTTTCTTCTTAACCACTTCCAATGACTCTTCGTGTCCATCAATGTATCTAGGAAGTCCTTTTTTTGGGTATTAAAGGCTACCTGGGCAGCTTCTGCTTTTCTCTTTGCAAGGATCTTCTCTTTCTCTATCAGAGCTAGGGGCCGTGCCAGTGTCTTCACCCTTCTTTCATTTTACCCGGCCCATTCCTTGGCTCTGTTCTTCATCTCTTCCATGATTTCAACCTTCCTCTAGACCAAGGACACGAGTTTCTACTCCTGGTCCTTTAGCTCTTTGCTAATGGTTTTTTGTTATTTCTTTCCTTGGTCGAGCTTGTCGGTCACGGTTTTGATCTCTTTCTGCTATAGCTCTAATTCCTACTTTCTTTCCTCATCCCTAGTGGTAAACTTGGCCATAAGCTTTTCGATCTAATCGATTTTTGCAGTCAACTCTTCAAGTTGTACGATCAGGAGCTTTTATTCTCTTTGCATCTTCACGAGTTCTTGTGTTTCATTCTCCAACTGTTGCCTCCAGCCCTCTTCCCCGTCATCCCTGACCTTCAGCTCTTGTTTGAGATCAGAGATCTCCCTTTGTTGCATGGCTATTACTTGGGTCTTTTCGAGCTAAAATGCAGTCACTGACTCCTTTTCTGCCACCAACTCAGCCACAACTATCTTCCTTTTCTCCTTAGCCTTCTCCAATTGTGAGAGCAACTTGACCATGTACTCATCGTAATTAGCTGGTTGCGTCATTGTTGTGTGAATGGGAGTGGTCGAGGCCTCCACTTTGTGGTGCTTCGGATCCTGCCTTGACTCGGTGTCAGTGATCAATATTTTATGCCCTGTGGCTATGGTCTCAGTGCTCTTCCCTTGGGCCAGTTCTTTATTAATAAAGTATTGTATCCACGTCACAAAGTTTGAGACATCTGCGCTAGTGGGGAAGCTCGGGGTGAGGATTGTTGTGTAATGTGTCCACTAGAATCCTCTAGGACACGTCTTGGCAGTCCATCGAAAAGGCTGTCTAGAGAACTCCACCCGGCACTCCCATGGAATGTTACGGGTTTTGCAATCTAGGTCTCCCCGCGTCTGCCACGTAGCAGAAGTGTCCTGGCCGTTTCCCACCTAGGATCGACCGAAATTAAGGTTTTTCCTGTTTGGTCGTTAACTAGCAGCAACTAGCGTCAAACCCGAGCGAACTACTTTACTAGGAAACGCCAGGTCCGAAGCGGATTCACGCTGCACTTGGTTCAAGGAGAATGGGAAATGAGAGGGATGCAAGGCTCGACCTCTCTTCCATAAGGCATAGTCCCATTCCATTCCCCTAAAACAGCGTGAATCGGGTAATAGGTAATTCTAAGTCATCGTTCTCGTTATTTGTTTCGGCGATGATGATCATCCCTCTGTTCGTCGAAGATTTTGAGAAAAGTTCCCGGCTAACCGGGACCACCCATCCATAGGACGGACCCATGGTCCATCCTCCGCACTTTCCTCGGTTTGTTTTAGTTATGTAATTACCTACCACATTAATTTGACATATAACAAACAGCTTCTTTGATTAGCCCTGTTAAGCACTGGTTTCTTCACGTAATCTTATCACAGGACATAAAGAAAACAATGTCAAACAACTTCTTTATTATCATTTTATCCTTTTATCTTTGAAATACAAGGAGTTCCGCCCGTAGGCTTGTCTATATTCCGCCCGAAGGCTATCCAGTAATCCGCTAGGGATCACTATTCCAAGCTTCTGCCCGTAGACTAGTATGCGGGCCTCGAGATCCAATCCCGAGTCACGTTAGCCTCTTGTGCAGGACCCGAAAGGCGAGGGATTTACGGCCAGAGCCCCCCCTGGCACCCAAGCGTCCTCCTGCTCCAAGTAGAGCTCAACGGAAAGACCTCACACGGCGGGTTCGGTCCACGTTCCCGGCGCGGTCAACAACCCCCTTGGTTAGGGTCAGGCAGGCAGTCGGGGGTAACTGAGCTGCCACTCCCTTCAGGCCTTCAACCTGAAGCATTTATATATCTTTCATCCTTTAGTTCCTTGAACAAACAATGCAAACAGTGCTTTCTAAATTGTTACAAGCACAATCAATTCCTGTGGACGTTTAGCTGGCAAACTGTTAAGGAGTGACTCCTTCTCTCCGAATGCATCCCGCATTCGATCCGGAATCAATTGCAGCATGGCAAGATTCCTATCGTCTTTGGGTTAGGGTCATACCCAACTTAACCAATACCTTAGGTTTTATTAATAGTAGATTCCGGCGACCATGTCGCTTTAATTTATTGACTAATCATTTGCGCCGAGCAATTACTTAACTTCCCTTAACTTGGCAATTTTTCCCTAATGAGAGCGACGTAACAGGATGACTACCCATCCCTTTTCAAGTTAAACTTGCGCAAGAACCTGCCAACCTCATTCCAAGGAATGGCAAAACTTTCTTACGATCAAACCACAAGGCTATGCGACGTTGCAACTTATTGCACAAGTGTCGCCTCCATTCCAAGAGATCATTTCACCTATTGAATGGCATTTTCTGGTCACGGAATTAACTTCAGACAAGAAGCAGTGTTTAGGGCGTCTTTTTACCCATCCCATCCCTAATTTCACTAGATCGACAACGTTTAGTCCTAGGGTTCCAACTCAATTCGAGTCTCATCATTTTGAACGATTGGTCGTTAAGGTAGGAATCCTAGATTATTGTTTGCATTAGCATCCAATTAGCTCAACATTTTGGGAATGTGGTTAGGACTAATTAGGCTTGAAGGTTTCAACTTAACGACAATTGGAAAACTTGGCCGAATCCTTATCGTGCTAATCCCTAGTTAGTGTTTGGGGTATCTATCGTATTGACTGAACCATGCCCATACGACTCCTTTGCGGCTAGGTGATTTGGGTAATTCACTATGCTTGTCTCGCGACAAGGATGAATCCTTCCTAGAGATAATAAACTAGATGTAAAGAAGAAAAATGGCCTCGACTACCACAATACATGTAAACATGCGACTCACTCTATCTTTTATTGGTAAGTAAAAAAAACACATGATAAGTTGGATACCAACTTTCTTAGGACCTACTAGGCCTTACTTCAAATAATCATGTCTACTACCTTGTTATCTACACCTTAGAATCTCAGGCTTTGTTTAAATCCTGCAACCTTTCCTAACGGCAACACTTGATGAATGAATTTTTATGCACGATGAAAAAGCAACATGCAACCCTTACATAACTACAACGTAGTTCAATGAGATTATTGTAGAGTTAGTGTTGGTATATTCTTTCTTGCAAGCACATGCCACATGCCAATCCCTAGATTCAATTTTTGATACGCCACCATTACTTTTCGGATAACCTCCTACGGGTGTTAACAACTTTTCCCCATGAACCACTACAATAAGGATTTTTCCTAAATTGCGACATAAGCTTATTCTTTCCATGTCTAGTCAAAAATACGCTTAATAACTTCAGCCTTATAATGATAGTCGGTAGGTGTTCTAGGCTCGTCACTTTGAAATGCATGATAAGGCAACATAATACTAAGGTCATAAGATGGATAGACAACTCACGTTCATCATTTTGAAAAATGTTAATAACTCCATTTCATGTCATGAGATAATTCTAGTAATCGATTAAATAGACGAATTTTCCTCAATTGCCTTTTAATTTGGCTTGGTAAATTTAAACATGCATAGGTACCTTCTATTCCGTGAGAGTTATCATACCTAATGCATTACTTTTGCGTAGAATCATAAATCATAAAAACCTGGGTCTGTGGGCTCGGGGAGATATCCACTTGAATGCTTGGAGATGAACCTCCCGCAGGCGCGCCTTGCAACTTCTTGGGAGCCATTGTAGTCGTGGTTACGGACTCCGCAGATTCCCTCTATCCTTTGCTCTTGCTTTTTGCGACGGCTAGGAGGTCGATACCTTCTCCTCGCTTGGGAATAGGAGTTTCCCTAACCCGGATTTAAAATCGAGAAGCCGCATAGGATCAAGGCCTATGCCCTTAAACCTTAGAAGCTTCTTAAAGAAGCTTCTAAGAAGCTTCTGGGCAGCAGCGACGACGAGAAGGGGATCCCAATGATTGGGAAGAGAGACGTGGTCAAGGCGAGGATGGCGGCGGACTGTGGCGGCGGACTGCGGCGGCCTGGCTGACTGTGGCGGCGATGGCAGCCCTGGTCTCCCTCCTTTCCCCAACACGGCGTGACAGCAGCGTCCGTTTCCTCCCTTTCTTCTTCTCTCCTTAAAGGGAGTACATATAGGCAAGGGGGGGGGAAGAGAAGGCCTCCACACACGTGGCCCCTTGCATGGGTTCCCCCCCTCCCATGCAGGCCACGACTCCTCCATGGCCCATCCCCCCACACTCCCTCTTCTCCAGCCATGCATCGGCTGGGGAAAAGGGATTAAAGTAAAAAAAAAATTGCCTTGAATATTCAAATTGCCCCTCCCAAGAGGGTGTTTACGCGGGAATTTTGATTTTGAACCTCGGCTTGCTTTGCCAATGCGAATGGTCTCGATTTCTCACGTGCAGGTTACACATTAAACTGCCGGTAAATCCAATATGTGGGATAACCTTGGTACAAGGTTTACGCAGTGTGCGGGAAGTCAATATTCACGGTTGGGAATATTACATTCTCTCCCCCTTAGAAGAATCGAGATGTCCTCATCTCGAGATAAATTGGGGATATTGAAGATTGAGAGAGCTTTCATCCATCCAGGTAGCATCCTCTTCGGGATAATCTTTCCACTAGACGAGGCATTCTTTCAAGGTTCTAGATCTTAACTGTCTCTCCCTGACATCTAAAATCTTTTCCGGTCTTAGTTCAAGGACTCCTTGACTAGGCATTACAATTTGTTGGTCATCAAGTACATGATTTGGGTTGGGTACATATTTTTTTAAGAGACTAATATGGAATACATTGTGAACTTTTAGGTTATCAGGAAGTTGCAATTTATAAGCATTGGGTCCCAGGCATTGGAGGATTTTATACGGACCACAATACCTTGGACTTAGCTTCTTGCATTGTCCTAGAGATAGAGAACTCCTTTTTGGGCGTACACGAATGAAGACCATGTCTCCTTCTTCGAAGACCCTCTCTTGGCGTTTCAAATCCGCATATGCCTTTTGTCTATCTTTGGCTGCTTGTATGTCTTGTCTTATTGACTTTATTTGGTCATCCATGTCCTCCAACATTTGTCTTGAAGCTTCCACTCTTAGAGTAGGATCAGAAAAATTTAGGGGACTTCGGCAATCATGACCATACAATGCCTGGAAAGGGGTCATTTGAATGCTTTGCTGGTAAGAAGCATTGTAAGCAAATTCTACTAACGGCAAGTATTGAATCCATCTCTTCGGCTCTCGATAGCAGTAAGCCCTAAGCATATCCTCAATGATTTGATTTACTCGCTCTGTTTGTCCATCCGTTTGGGGATGGTAGGCAGTGCTAAAACAGAGTTGAGTTCCAATAGCTTCAAAGATAGCTCTCCAGAAGTGTGAGGTGAAAAGAGAATCTCGATCGCTAATGATCCTTCTAGGTAGCCCATGTAGCTTGAATATCTCTTTGATAAACACTCTTGCAATGTCGGAGGCTTTATAGTTTGTCTTTACTGGAATCAGGTGTGCAACCTTGGTAAGCATGTCAACTACAACCATAATGGAGTTGTATCCTCCTTGGACTTGGGGTAAGCCCACCACAAAATCCATACTGATGAATTCCCATTTCATTTGGGGAATGTCAAGTGGTTGCAATTTCCCTGGCATCATGACATGTTCAGCCTTGATACGTTGGCAAGACAAACATTCAGTGACATATTTGAGAACGTCACCTTTAAGCCTCTCCCAATGGTAGCTCTTCCTAACTGCGTTAAGAGTTTTTGCATAGCCAGGATGTCCTGCGAAAGGGGAATCATGAGCTTCCCATAATATCTTCTGCTTAAGTGCCTGGCTTGTTGGTATACATAGCCTTGTTCTCTAGTAAATAAGTCCATTATCAATGGAAAATTCATGATACTTGGCCTGTAACTTCAGATTCTGATCCTTGGTAGATATTTCTTTTATCATTGCTTGGTAGGCTAAGTCATGGCATGCTTCCTCTCTAGCTAGTTCGAGTATAGGGTTGCTTGGCATAGATACCTTTGTAGCCAGAGACCTGGCCGTTGATGGATTCTGCAAGATTAGGGAGTTTAGGAATGCCTTGCGACTGAGTGCATCGGCAACTACATTCTCTTTCCCTGGTCGATACTTGATTTCAAAATCATACTCCTCCAATACTTCAATCCATCGATGTTGCCTCATGTTGAGCTCGTTCTGGGTAAAAATCCATTTGAGACTCTTATGATCGGTTACTAGAGTAAACTTGTTACCCAACAGGTAGTGTCTCCAAAGCTTTAGAGCATGGATGACAGCTAATAACTCCAGATCATGCATGGCATAATTCTTTTCATGACTCTTCAATTTCCTTGAAGAATATGCTACTGGATGACCTTCTTGCATAAGTACACACCCCAAGGCAAGAATGCTGGCATCAGTTACTACCTCGAACTCCTTATTGAGGTCAGGAAGTTTCAGAATAGGTGCTGATACCAAACATTGCTTCAATTGGTCGAAGCTATTTTGCTCGGGAGTTGACCATGTAATAGAAGTCTACTTCTTTAATAAGTCGGTAAGAGGTGCTGCAATCAAAGCATAGTTTTTGATAAAGACCCTATACCATCCTGTCAAGCCAAGAAAACTACGTATCTCTTTGACGGATACTGGTATTGGCCATTCAAGCACATCTCTGACTTTGGCTGGATCTACTGATATTCCTTCTGATGATACTATGAATCCTAGATATTCAATCTGACGTTTGAAAAATGCACACTTCTTCATTTTTGCATATAGCTTATGAGACCTCATTGTCTCAAGGACAATCCGAAGTTGAGATTCATGATCTTCTTCCTATTTAGAATAGACTAAAGTATCATCGAAGAAGACAAGCACGAAATCATCAAGATATGGTCTAAAAATATCCTGCATTAATCTATTGAAGGTGGCAGGTGCATTTGTAAGCCCAAATGACATAACCAAGAATTCAAAGTGCCCATATCTTGTATTGAAGGCCGTTTTTGGAATATCTTCATCCTTGATCCTGATTTGATAGTATCCTGACCTGAGATCAATTTTGGAGAAGATCTTTGCACCTTGAAGGCGATCAAGAAGCTCATCTATTCTAGGAATAGGATACTTGTTCTTGACTGTTGATTGATTCAACCCACGGTAATCAATACATAGTCGAAGTGTCCCATCTTTCTTTTTCTGGAATAGGACTGGAGCTCCCCATGGTGAGTTGCTAGGCCGGATGTAACCCTGATCTAACAGTTGCTTGAGTTGTTCCTTCAACTCAATAGCTTCCGGAATGGACATTCTATAAGGTCTCTTTGCAATTGGCGCAGCTCCAGGTATTAGCCTTATTTCATGATCAACTTCTCTTGGAGGTGGAAGTTCAGTTAATTCCTCAGGGAATACGTCAGCATATTCCTTTAGCCAAGAGGGTCCCTCATGAAACTCTTGCCTTTGATCTAATTTGTTGAGTTTGATCAAGTAGATAGGTAATCCTTTTCTAACCCCTTTTATGATCCGCGATACTTTGGCTAACTGGATTCTTGGCACTCCCGCTTCACCTTGAGTCGTAACAAACTCTCTTTCAGAGTTCCGAAAGGAAACTTGACCCTTTGCACAGTGGATGTGGGCGTCATTAGGCTTAAGCCAATCCATCCCGAGTAGACACTCATGGATACCTAAGTTCATGACTCTGAATTTGACTAAGGTTTTCTTTCCTCCCAGATAGAACTCCTCCTTAGCAGTTTGCCTGGTACAAGTTACCTCACGACCGTTTGCCAATTCCACAAGTAGGGTAGGTGCTTCTAATGTGGCTATTCCTAATCTCTTAGCACACGCTGGTGAGATAAACGAATGTGTACTGCCACAATCAATCAAGGTTTTGAAACCTTTACCTTGATAGTCCGACGGTGTTTGAATCACCGAGAACTGGCGATTCGGCCCCTTCTTGTGTAAAGCGGCATGGACTGTCGCTCTTTCGAATTCCGCTTCCATAGTCGGATCTTCCTCTTCTTCTGCTTCGCATCTTTGCCTATTGGTAATGCAGGCAGTTCTCCCTCTTCCACGGGTGGCGGCTCCCTGACCGCGACCTGCACCTTGACGGTATCCCTCGCTGAGCTTGGGACATTTCCTTTTGAAGTGACCGAGTTCATTGCAGTGGAAACATCGGAGGTTTCGGCCATTACTGTGAGTAGGAACAAAGTTGTTGACGTTATTTGTCCTTGCTTTCTTCCTTTGTCCCTGATTGTGGCCTTGAACTCTCTTAACTTGGGGTCTGAATGCTCCTCTGTTCGAGTCGCTATAAGACCAATTCTTAATACCCCTTGGTTTAGCTTGCACTTCCTGAATTATAGGTGCCGCTCGAATGAGTGCATCCTGAAGATCTGATGGCCGCATAGATTCGAGACGGGTATTTACAGGTGGATTTAAGCCTGCGCAAAATTTGGACACCTGCTGTGTCGTGTCCATTTGTGGCGCATACTTTAAGAGTGAGACAAACTTAGAGTAGTATGCGTCAAGGGTGAGTCCTAACTGTTTTAGCTCATAGAACTCATTCATTTTCTGTGTACGATATGCAGGTGGCAAATATCTCCCCTGCACGGCTTGCTTTAACTTCTCCCAGGTAACGGACCCCTCTGAAGTCCCTTGATCCCTGCACCATTGTTTCCACCATAGTCTGGCTTCACCGGTGAGTTTTAATTTGGCAAGCATGGCCTGATTGGTAGGTGCAGTACCAGCTGCTTCGAAGTAGTCCTCCATAGATTCAATCCAAATCTCAGCATCAGACTGGACGAATCTGCCTTTCCCGTCAAACTCGGGTGGCTTTATCTGCTTGAGGAGGAACTTCTTCTCCTGGATCACAGTAGTACTTGATGTAGGGGGTGAATTTGGAACCTGTACCTGGGGTTCTGCCTGGATAAAAGTTTTCTTAACATTATTGTATGATAATTGACATTAGCTTATCTTTAGTTTAGCTATCTCGTAAATCATGAAGCTACTTAACTTTTTGCAACAACCCTGATGCACAATCGGATATTGATAAAAGAAGTCCTTATTATATTTACATGGGCGTAGCCTTATACAACATCTCATGTGATGATACTCCAATCATTACATTTAGTTTGGGGACAACAACATTGTATTGGATTTGTCTACAGGAACTGTGTAATAGTAGGGTTTTGGGTCATGAATCTTTAGGAATCGATAATTCATCGGAAGCTCAGGATATCCTTTCCGCTGGAATCCATACTTCCCATGGCGGCCCAATACCTTAATCCTGTCAGCTGGGATTACACGAGTTACTTCCTCATATACATATGAGTTCAATTCCACCCTCCGACCTTGAATATGCAGAGTCGAATTTACGTGAGCTTCCACAAAAATGAACAGCTTCACGACTTTCAAATCTTCCAACCACTTGATCCTCTTTAGGTTGGTTTGTAAATAAGCGAACCGGTGGGCAGCTATGTAGTAGATTCCTGAAGACCCAGTCCATCTTCGTTCTATATATAGAGGTGATGGATTATAAATCTGCTCCAGGATGTTCATCATTTCAATTCTTTGTCTATAATGCGGAGAATGCATTGCAGTCATAAACATGATCCGGAACACCAAAAACTTGTTCCACGCTTCATAGTTCTGCAGGACAGTATTGAAGATGAGGAAATGTTTGGACAGCAACAATTTCTTTACTTCATTTTATTGAGATCTCACGAAAACAATTCCGTTGTTGGTCGGCTCTGATACCAACTGTAACGTGTCCACTAGAATCCTCTAGGACACGTCTTGGCAGTCCATCGGAAAGGCTCTCTAGAGAACTCCACCCAGCACTCCCATGGAATGTTACGGATTTTGCAATCTAGGTCTCCCCGCGTCTGCCACGTAGCGGAAGTGTCCTGGCCGTTTCCCACCTAGGATCGACCGGAATTAAGGTTTTTCCTGTTTGGTCGTTAACTAGCAGCAACTAGCGTCAGACCCGAGCGAACTACTTTACGCAAAAATGCCAGGTCCGAAGCGGATTCACGCTGCACTTGGTTCAAGGAGAATGGGAAACGAGAGGGATGCAAGGCTCGACCTCTCTTCCATAAGGCATAGTCCCATTCCGTTCCCCTAAAACAGCGTGAATCGGGTAATAGGTAATTCTAAGTCATCGTTCTCGTTATTTGTTTCGGCGATGATGATCATTCCTCTGTTCGTCGAATTTGAGAAAAGTTCCCGGCTAACCGGGACCACCCATCCATAGGACGGACCCATGGTCCATCCTCCGCACTTTCCTCGGTTTGTTTTAGTTATGTAATTACCTACCACATTAATTTGACATATAACAAACAGCTTCTTTGATTAGCCCTGTTAAGCACTGGTTCCTTTACGTAATCTTATCACAGGACATAAAGAAAACAATGTCAAACAACTTCTTTATTATCATTTTATCCTTTTATCTTTGAAATACAAGGAGTTCCGCCCGTAGGCTTGTCTATATTCCGCCCGAAGGCTATCCAGTAATCCGCTAGGGATCACTATTCCAAGCTTCTGCTCGTAGACTAGTATGCGGGCCTCGAGATCCAATCCCGAGTCACGTTAGCCTCTTGTGCAGGACCCGAAAGGCGAGGGATTTACGGCCAGAGCCCCCCCTGGCACCCAAGCGTCCTCCTGCTCCAAGTAGAGCTCAACGGAAAGACCTCACACGGCGGGTTCGGTCCACGTTCCCGGCGCGGTCAACAACCCCCTTGGTTAGGGTTAGGCAGGCAGTCGGGGGTAACTGAGCTGCCACTCCCTTCAGGCCTTCAACCTGAAGCATTTATATATCTTTCATCCTTTAGTTCCTTGAACAAACAATGGAAACAGTGCTTTCTAAATTGTTACAAGCACAATCAATTCCCGTGGACGTTTAGCTGGCAAACTGTTAAGGAGTGACTCCTTCTCTCCGAATGCATCCCGCATTCGATCCGGAATCAATTGCAACATGGCAAGATTCCTATCGTCTTTGGGTTAGGGTCATACCCAACTTAACCAATACCTTAGGTTTTATTAATAGTAGATTCCGGTGACCATGTCGCTTTAATTTATTGACTAATCATTTGCGCCGGAGCAATTACTTAACTTCCCTTAACTTGGCAATTTTTCCCTAATGAGAGCGACGTAACAGGATGACTACCCATCCCTTTTCAAGTTAAACTTGCGCAAGAACCTGCCAACCTCATTCCAAGGAATGGCAAAACTTTCTTACGATCAAACCACAAGGCTATGCGACGTTGCAACTTATTGCACAAGTGTCGCCTCCATTCCAAGAGATCATTTCACCTATTGAATGGCATTTTCTGGTCACGGAATTAACTTCAGACGAGAAGCAGTGTTTAGGGCGTCTTTTTACCCATCCCATCCCTAATTTCACTAGATCGACAACGTTTAGTCCTAGGGTTCCAACTCAATTCGAGTCTCATCATTTTGAACGATTGGTCCTTAAGGTAGGAATCCTAGATTATTGTTTGCATTAGCATCCAATTAGCTCAACATTTTGGGAATGTGGTTAGGACTAATTAGGCTTGAAGGTTTCGACTTAACGACAATTGGAAAACTTGGCCGAATCCTTATCGTGCTAATCCCTAGTTAGTGTTTGGGGTATCTATCGTATTGACTGAACCATGCCCATACGAATCCTTTGCAGCTAGGTGATTTGGGTAATTCACTATGCTTGTCTCGCGACAAGGATGAATCCTTCCTAGAGATAATAAACTAGATGTAAAGAAGAAAAATGGCCTCGACTACCACAATACATGTAAACATGCGACTCACTCTATCTTTTATTGGTAAGTAAAAAAAACACATGATAAGTTGGATACCAACTTTCTTAGGACCTACTAGGCCTTACTTCAAATAATCATGTCTACTACCTTGTTATCTACACCTTAGAATCTCAGGCTTTGTTTAAATCCTGCAACCTTTCCTAACGGCAACACTTGATGAATGAATTTTTATGCACGATGAAAGTGCAACATGCAACCCTTACATAACTACAACATAGTTCAATGAGATTATTGTAGAGTTAGTGTTGGTATATTCTTTCTTGCAAGCACATGCCACATGCCAATCCCTAGATTCAATTTTTGATACGCCACCATTACTTTTCGGATAACCTCCTACGGGTGTTAACAACTTTTCCCCATGAACCACTACAATAAGGATTTTTCCTAAATTGCGACATAAGCTTATTCTTTCCATTTCTAGTCAAAAATACGCTTAATAACTTCAGCCTTATAATGATAGTCGGTAGGTGTTCTAGGCTTGTCACTTTGAAATGCATGATAAGGCAACATAATACTAAGGTCGTAAGATGGATAGACAACTCACGTTCATCATTTTGAAAAATGTTAATAACTCCATTTCATGTCATGAGATAATTCTAGTAATCGATCAAATAGACAAATTTTCCTCAATTGCCTTTTAATTTGGCTTGGTAAATTTAAACATGCATAGGTACCTTCTATTCCATGAGAGTTATCATACCTAATGCATTACTTTTGCGTAGAATCATAAATCATAAAAACCTGGGTCTGTGGGCTCGGGGAGATATCCACTTGAATGCTTGGAGATGAACCTCCCGCAGGCGCGCCTTGCAACTTCTTGGGAGCCATTGTAGTCGTGGTTACGGACTCCGCAGATTCCCTCTATCCTTTGCTCTTGCTTTTTGCGATGGCTAGGAGGTCGATACCTTCTCCTCGCTTGGGAATAGGAGTTTCCCTAACCCGGATTTAAAACTGAGAAGCCGCATAGGATCAAGGCCTATGCCCTTAAACCTTAGAAGCTTCTTAAAGAAGCTTCTAAGAAGCTTCTGGGCAGCAGCGACGACGAGAAGGGGATCCCAATGATTGGGAAGAGAGACGTGGTCAAGGCGAGGATGGCGGCGGACTGTGGCGGCGGACTGCGGCGGCCTGGCGGACTGTGGCGGCGATGGCAGCCCTGGTCTCCCTCCTTTCCCCAACACGGCGTGACAGCAGCATCCGTTTCCTCCCTTTCTTCTTCTCTCCTTAAAGGGAGTACATATAGGCAAGGGGGGGGAAGAGAAGGCCTCCACACACGTGGCCCCTTGCATGGGTTCCCCCCCTCCCATGCAGGCCACGACTCCTCCATGGCCCATCCCCCCACACTCCCTCTTCTCCAGCCATGCATCGGCTGGGGAAAAGGGATTAAAGTAAAAAAAATTTCCCTTGAATATTCAAATTGCCCCTCCCAAGAGGGTGTTTACGTGGGAATTTCGATTTTGAACCTCGGCTTGCTTTGCCAATGCGAATGGTCTCGATTTCTCACGTGCAGGTTACACATTAAACTGCCGGTAAATCCAATATGTGGGATAACCTTGGTACAAGGTTTACGCAATGTGCGGGAAGTCAATATTCACGGTTGGGAATATTACATGTTGCTTCAGTGGGAGACCAGCAAGGTCGGAATAGGGTGAATGGGAGCCTTGCCCTTGCCCTCAGTTATGGCCAGCAGTACAATTTTTGGCACCTTTGTGCTAGAACCGGGACCCTCCTCTCTGGGCGAGCTCATAGCCCCCAATTCGTCTGCCCTATTTTATTGTTCGATTGACTGGCATGGCTTTAGCCAAGTCTTCCTCCTCCTTCCGTCTTAGCTCCTCCTCTTCTTCAGTAGCTCTTCTCTCCTTTTCTTTCTTTGTTTTCCTAGACCCTTCTTCTAATCTATCTGCTTCCTATTTTTTCTTCTTCTCCCTCTCTTTGGTCTCCTTGAGGGATTCCCTCTTTGCCCTCTCTAAATCCTCTTTCTCTTTTTCCCGACCTTCGTCCTGCTTCTTCTTTTGTGTCGTCCTTTTAACTAGTTTCTTTGTTATCTTCTTGCTCCTCTATTCCTTCTGTTCTTCTCCTTCTTCTTCACTCTTAGTTCTATCACTGGATAACTCTTTCTCTTGGTGAGGGGGTGATCTCTCCGGTGTTTCTTCTTCTCCTTCCTTTGCATCTTGCGTCTGTTTTACTGCCTCCTAGATGAGGGTAGTCAAAATGGTTCTGTAGCCAATGACTCACGTTTTGGATGAGATCTTTTTTCTTTCTGTGGTCTTGGACACTGGGGAATCCCCACCTGCTGGTTTACTGCCCAAAGCTAGCTCTTTTGTCGCCTCGTCAATGGTCTTACGAACATAGCCATTCCAGTCGACTTTGTCCAATGTGTGAGCTACCACATTCTCCAGCACAGGCATGCTAATTCGATGCATCAAGGAGTTGTAGCGCTGGTTGGAGAAGAGTGCATGCACTAGTTTTGCTTGTAGACAGGCTTTCGCGTCAGGGATGTCCTGGATGTTGATGCCGTCATTGATTTGCACTTCTTCCTTCTTCATCTTAAGCATGGCATAAACATCTCTCTTATGCTTTTTCTCTACCTTTGGCTCCAACCCCAATGCCTTCTCCACCAAGGCTGGGTTTAAGTGTACTTGCACTTGCTTGGCCTTGTCTCCCCTGCCCACTGTCACGGTGCCGCACTCCTGGTCTGGGTTATACGTCGTGAGGAACTCCACGCACTTCGTGTGGTGAGGCTCCTGTGCAAACTTCTCAAGGTACTTTGTGAGGTTGCACTACTCAATAACTCTCTTGGCTGTTCCCTCCTTGGCCATCACACCCTCTATGTTATGGATGTTTCAAAATTTGAGCTGGTTGTAGGCGCGATTTTCTAGGGTGATGCGATATTGCATCCTTTCCTCCTCCGTGAATGGGAGTCGGTGGGCACGGTCTTGCTGCGACATCTTTCGTTCCTTTCATGAACCCAAGTTTTCATTAGTGCTTCCAAGATAATAATTTGTTGGTAAAGAAAGACTCTATGTGTTTATTGAAGGAATGCATTAAAATCCAATATATTTTTTTATTTTTGTTTTTTTTATAAAATAATTTAAGTTATCGTGCTATTTTTCCTACCTCACTCATTTTTTACATGTTTATACATTTGCTTGATTTTCCTTGGTTTTGGTTTGATTCACCTTACCCCCGTCCCCTTCCAACTTGAGAAGAATCCTTCCTAGAATTGAAAGTTAGGAGGTCAAGGGCATCCTTCCTAGGATTTACTTGCGTAGGAGCCAAGTATAGAAATTGGAATTGTACTCTAAGTGTGCGCTTTGCAGTTTAGAGCAAAGGGTCGAATGCCAACTTGTGTGAGGTATGTGAGAACATCTATTAAGAAGTCACCGAAATCGACGTAGCTAGAAATATGTAACTCTTTCTCAGTCAATAGGCGATTAAGGTAGGGGTGTCCTTTGATGTGCGCTTCCATGGGTTGGCCACAAAGAGTGGTTAACACTCTATATGAGGTTGGCGCAATGCAAGTGGGGTCCTACTCTGTTATTTTGATTGCATGGTGCTGCTCAGCGTTGGTCATTATTTGGCATCCTTCAACTTCCCATTGCAATCAAAGAGTGTACCAATGCCTTAAGAATGGCGATTCAATAGCAGCAGGTTTTGATAATTCTGTGATTTCTTAGTCAGTAATGGCAGGAGTGGTTTGTTTATCATAAGACGTGATGATGCGTTGTTTGATGGCCTACTCCTTGGATATCTCACTGGTAAGTAATTCAGCAGTAGAGTTAGAGGCTTTTACGAATGCAAATTCAAACATTTCCCAAGAACAAGGCATGGTTCGAACATCATTTGCAAAGGGTTCTTGTAATAGGCCTAAATACAAGCAATCATAGCTCATAGCTTACAACATGAAAGTGGCATCGAGTCATCTAATGCAATTAACCACATCCTCCTTTGTGTCCTCATCCATATCGGCAGCCAGTGTTAAGAATGATTTCCACTCATAAGGGGGTCAAAGGCCTGTGGGTGGTTGGGGTTTGATAGAACTAGAGACTTTGCCAACAAATAGTTGCAGTTGTGGGTGTTCTTGAGATGGCGGTTGGACCTCTTGAATTAGGGCTCATATAGCTTTATCAAGTTAATAATGAGATTATGGAAACAATCCTATGAATGATTCTTTTGAAAATGAAGATACCAACAAGAATTACATGTAACTTCACAAAAACAAGAATAGTAACACACTAGGTTAGGAACAACTTGAAGGGACCTATTTACTATAATTGCAATATTAATGACTAGTAATACGTAAAATGCTTTGAGGCTAAAATAAAATAAGAGATATAGAGAACCACTCAACATCCAAGCACCAAAGAACTGCAAAACCATTGGAATACATCATGCAATTTTTTCCAGGAGATTGAATAGTTGGGCTATATAAATAGCATAACATGTAATTAAGGATAAATGGTTCTTCCACAAACCAAATATACATGAACACATCTGAGGCACTTTTTTCATATATATTTACTAGGATAATGACAAGATTATGATACCAATCCTATCAAAGACACTTAAATTGAGTGTTTTGAAAACAACCATAGCAACAATACTATGGTAGAAACAATTAAAATGGCACTATCTACTACAATGGCAACTTAAATAGAATCACTAGAGGACTACCCAACACTAAAGCAACAAAAACTCCAAATGAACCCAAGAGAACATTGATACAAAGATTAATGATCAAGTATAGAAGTCACATGCATGCAATTGTAACATATTTATAGCTCAATAGAGGGAAAAAAAATCACAAATGCTATGGCCACAATGAGTTGAACACAACATATTAGGGGATATCCACATTTCAACCCAATCTTCAATGAATTTGATGTATGCTACTTTCATAGGAAAACTATTTGGAAATTTATTCTTTCAAATAAAAAAATATAAAATAGGTCTTCACATTCAGCATAATGGTGCCTCTATACTTTTTGCTCTAATTCAACACAATTACACTGTCAATCTAAGGCTCACACATCAATATAATTAGCATCAAAATTCTTTAAAACTCCAAGCAACATGGACAAGTAGAATCCCTTGGGTTATATTCAGAAAGATTTCATCCCCAAGATATTTCCAACCAACTAGGAATAAAATCCACGAACCACTTCGATACTTCCATGATCACACTTGTAGTCACCAGGCCTTTGACACTAGCATTTTTGAAATTTTTTCATTAGTTCTTTGATGCAAGAAAGTATAATCCTCTCCAACTCCATGGCTTCACTAACTCCTTTCTTTAGATAGCAATAAAGCAGTGCCACTAACTAGCTTTGGCTCTTACACTCTCTTTGCACCACGACTTTGACTACGAACAATACCTTACCTTCATTCTCATATCTCTGTTGATGGCCGCTCTCTTTCACAATCAACCTTGAGACTCCAATAATAATCTATTATATATATCACCAAGTGGACTTGCTATTGTATCATAGTGCCTAATGCTTCCTTGAGTTAAGTTGGCGAAGTTTTCTTTGATTATCTCATTGAAGATCATTGTAACATGATCTTATAACATGAGCAATGATGAAGAACCTCCATGATGATTTGATCCCTTGTGATTTTGCTTAATGTTGGCCTCCTTTTCATTTAGGAAAACATTAACATCTCACCGTTTCTTATTTTCCTCTTAGTAGGATATGTTGCCATGATTTCTCACATTCTTACTATACTTTGTCTCAAGTCCAAATTTTATCCCACCTCAATTGATGTGGCACCATCATATGCTCAAAATATCTACCTCAGAATTGTGTAAAGAATGGCGTAACATAGAAAAAACTATGTAGAATACAAGAAAATACTTGGCTACATGAACAAGTTGTAAAAGGCATAAGGGGCTTAGTTAGGATTATCTAGAAATAGGAATCAAATTAGTCGCTTCATTTTCCTCACATCTTCCATGACTTCCTTTCTCCATTCTCTCTTCCTACCTTTCTCTCTCTTTCTCTAGTATTTTTCTCTCCTTTTCTTCCTCTTCCCTCTCCTTTTTGTAATCTCCTCTCATCTCTCTCAATCCTCTTCATGATAGTTCTTACCAAAGTATCAATCTTTGGTCCCTTCCCCTTTCTCTTTCCTAATTTAAATAGATAAAGTAGGTGGGATAGTAGTGATGGAGTACCACAAGGTATTGGTAGCCTTTGTTTGGGATCTCACAGGAGCCATGGGCAAGTTCTAGGTATGTAGATCCTATTTGGTAACTCATCACCAACTTTGAGGTAAAATTCTAGGGGTTCTTGGTTCAAGAAGGATCACAAGACATGGAGAGAGTCTTAAGTGTCATTACTTTTAAAAAAAAGAGTTATTCTTCTTCATACTTGAGAGCTTTGATGGAAAAATTAGTAAGAAATTTGTGCTCATTAGTTCTTAGGGATTGACGTCCTTCACTAACTTGATTCTTTTTAGCGTCTTGTGAGTAAGGAACTATCATATTGCTTACATCTTGCAAAACGTGGAGATAAAGTACATGATCCTATTGTGCATTGTTTGCATTGATTTCCAAATATGTAACAATAATGAGAACTATCAAGGACCCTCCCCCATGGCTTTCTAAGTTTTCTCTTGCATATAAGATATCATCATAAATAAATATAGAAAGCTACTAGATCTTCTTCAGCATTGCTCTATGGATATTCTTATACATAGCCTTCTTTTGCAAAAACTAAACACCTCATTCATAAAGTTTTCCCAACAACAAGATGTGGACAAAAAATTATGTTTATTCTAATCAAGACATCAACTAGCTTCCTAGTTTTACTATAGCCACAGTTATAAGATGTCATCCTCCCCTACTATGATGACCATAGAACAAAACAAACAATATATTTTCTTTAAAAGTAATGATTACTAATGATCGTATCAACTTCTTTAGGTGGTATTTGCAACAAATAAAAATTGGCAAAATACAGAACTGACCCCAAAAATTAATCATTAAATCATAGGCAAAGACCTTTCGGCACCTAAAATTTGTTTCACATCTATACTGAAGTTTCCAAGTTGTCCTTGACCACATGAAACTCTTGCATTATCTTCTACAAATCTTGTAGGTGCCTTCCCTATTCCTAGCTTAAACAAACTCTCAAAAATTAACAAGACAACTTCTACAAATTGAGCACCAATGCTCGAGCTTCTTTCTTCAAATTGATATGCATAATATCCACATTTTTTAAGTCCACAAATTCATGTTCTAATGTTTTTGTGCCTTCTCCTTATAGTCTTTTAAAATCTTCTGCAAAAAGGGAAACCACCTCCACAACAAAACCTATGATTCTCATTCATCAAGTAGGCAACCTCTTGAACATGCTTGTTGTTGTCTTAGATGCACCACAAAAGCTTATACATTGTCAAATTGTGTGTGGCCCTTTGAATGTATAATATCAATAACTTGTATATCCAATTTTTGTAGCAAGATAATATATAGCAACTTATGCTATTCACTAGAAGGAACTTGTCTTCCAAAATAGGTAAAAGAAGTGCTACAATCTCTACTAAGTGGGAAAGAATTTCATGAATGCATCCCTTGGCAGCTACATCAAGGTCTAAAACAACTACTTCTCTTTCTTTCCAAGTATTGATTCCCTTACTTTTCACATTTTCCTACAATAGTGGCATCAAGATTGCAAGAATTTTAGTCAACTTGGGATCTCACGCTTGACTGCCAAGACCGACGGACAGCTTATTTTTCAAGCATTTCAAGCGAGCACTAATGGATACCTCTCACATAGCTAACACACTATCCCTCTCTATGAGTGTAGTGAGCTTACCTTGATGCTCGATTGAGTTGCTTCCTCTCTCAAGCACTCCGATTGAACAACCACCTACATTAAGACATTTGAAATTTGAGTATTGCAAACAATCCTCCAAATAGTCCTCGGGGAAGTTACTATATGTATATTCTCTACATCATGTGCATTTAAGGCCTATTTATAAATATCCTTATCCATGAATTTTTCTTGAATAAAACATAACTCTTTTCTATTAAATATTTAAATAACCCCTTTATATTATACCCTTGTGTATGTAAAAAATATATATAAATGGTATTTGAAAAATACATTATTTTGAACCCATGTGATGCACACATATATTCATGAGTAACTTAGTACTCAAGAAATAGTCAAACATTTGACTACAAAAACTTTTAAGAATGAACTTAGATCTACATCTTTGCAAATCTAATCCACTACTTAAGAAATTATGATGAGATAGGTCACCATTTTCCATAGTCCATACAATGCCCCATGAATTTTTGTCTAAGCAAGCTTACTATGGAATCCAGGCTACAAAATCTCCTCCATGTAGCATTCCATCTTTTTAATCAATAATCCAACCATCATGTCTCCTATAGACAGTAGCACTTTGGGCCAGTTTGCTACTAAATAATGTACCCCTGCCATAGTCCATTAGTGCCCATTTCATAGGTATCATGTAAGCTCCATAGTAGTGCTGACTTAGCACTCAAACCTATATAACTCAAAACATCAAAGATACAATCACCAGCTAACTCAGAAGGCCAAGAAGTAGTAAAAGATAATAAAGAAGTACAAAGCTTGTAATAGGAGACGTGAGAACAAACTTATGGGTATCATAATGATCAGCTTGTCCTTATTACACAATGTCAGGGATATGCAAAATTCCATGATCAACCTATCCTTATTACACAACATCAGAGATATGCTAAATTCCAACCCATAAAGCATTTTTTTTGCAGCATAAAGATAAATCCAAAAGACAATGATCTTGTCAAAATGAGAGGTGTGATTTACCATAGAAATAGTGGTTGCACATTCCACCTATCAACATGAAATGTGCAAATAACATCAAATATATTGACACTCTAGGGTTAGTTTCCTTCTCAGAAATGTGCCTATGAGAGAGACCCTAAATTAACCTTTATTTCAATTGGGAGAGTAGCATACTTTGTTTGCAACTTTGGTATCTCCTTCAATTGGTAAGCAATTTTGGAATGAGTGAACATCAGGCCATGAGCTGCACTCATAACAATAGTATGATCAATTGGGCACGATTACATTCTTCTCTCGCAACTTCGTCAAGGTAGATAGTGCCATGCAAGTGTGTGGGAATGTAAACATTACATTGGAACGTCAATTTTATATATATATTTAGAAGAAAAATGCAAGTATTGTCATAATAAGTCCTTTTGAGTGCTCAGTTGCACCTAATAAGTGCAAAGATAGGGTCAATTTACTATCTAGGTTAGCTCAATGCTCATTTTCTCTCTCTTTATTTATCATGGAATTGCTAGTCCTCATGATGAGTTTTCATTGGCTATAGTTCTTTGAGATGATAAATAATCTTTTAAAAATGATGTTAATATTGTTTTTAGATGTTTATCTTACTTTAACATTATACTCTTAATTTTACATGTAATGTTATCTTTAGATTTCAACTATCATTGATTGATTTTTTTAAACTTTACAATTTGATCTTATTTTTAGCAAGAGAAAAGGGAGTATGGCATATTGTCCCTCGCTAAGGGAAAGGAGAGGACATCTTGTACTTGGATGCCTTTCTTGACTAGCACCATTCAAATCCCTTAGGATTCATAAACTTAGCTAGTCATGTGACTTTTAAGTCTATATCTCATAGCAAAACATCATTGCCTTGACTCACAAGGATTGTGGGGTCTTTTGGTTCAACAACATAGAGGTCAAGGGCTAGAGCCTTAGAGTCAGTGTTGGGACGTTTTAGGTCTTGACATTTTGCATTAGCCAAAGAACCAACATCCATTAGTTCTTCTTTTATTGCCTCTTACAATCTCATCAAAATTTCAAAGGGCATAAACTCCATGATCAATGGATACTAAATCACTAGTTTGAATAGCATATGTAAAAGTGGGATTTCCCTTCATAAGTGTATAATGCCTTCATAGGTGTATAATTATTCCACCTTGTCTTATAATATAGATGCTTTGGATTAGCATTTGTTGTTGCAGATTGTGCAATGACTAGCTTGGGAATCCAATTAGTCAAGCCAAGTTCTTTGCACATAACAAACCCCTAACAAAAATCATAGATGTTCCCATGATTGCTTCAAGGTATAATAATCGAGTGAGGAGTCTCCCACTCAAAATCTCTATGGTTGTAGTTTTTTGGCCTTCCAAGTGAAGGCTTTATAAATAATTATCCAAGTATATGGGCATTGCTTCTATCACTTGTCAAATTAGATGCATGCATGTGTCAAAATTAGTGTCCAAGATCAATAAGACTACCCCATTGGCAATTTGTTGCATCAACCAGGAAATTTAGATTTTGTTTGCTGGCAAAAACACAATAGGAGGAATTCCAAGTGCAACAAAATAACCTGAAAGTGTTACAGTTGTATCAATAGTTGATGCACAAATGACATCAATGAGAGGCTTATTCATTTCTCTTAACCTCTTCTCACTACAACATATAGACCCAATAGCGACGTCTGAAGTGAAGAAATTATTCTTGGAATAGATTACCCACTTCATCGCTATTCGTGTCACTATTAGTGACGCGATCAATTCATCGCTATTAGTGTTGCTATTAGCATATTTATTAGCGTCGCTATTAGCATCATTAATTGGGTTTGCGATGCTCCTAATGACACTAATAGCAACAAAAATAGTGACACTAATAGAGATGCTAATAGCAATGGTTGTAGAGTAAATTTTTGATGCAAATAGCAAGGGTTACAGAGGGGGAAAAAATTAGGTGGCAAGGCATGCAGTCCTACCACCCTTCTAGCTATATACACTAAATATTCTTGCATAATTCATTTGCCAATGTCACCTACACCTAATGTCTAAAAATTGTGTATTAGATTTTCAAAAAAAAAAAAGAATCCTTTGATTGCAAAAGCTAGATATAATCAATTTGAAAAGGTATTACTACGCAAGGAGCTTTTTCATCACTTGCTTAGGACCGAGAAGAAAAAGAGCTTGTGATTGCAAAAGCTAGATATAATCAATTAAAAAAAGTATTACTCAATGAGATTTTTATCACTTGTTAGGCCCAAGAAGAAGAGCTTCAGTTCAAGCTTTCATTATAGTCAGGACCTTGAGATATGAATAAGTCCCATTGATCTTTTGCTCACTCCAACTTATTTCAAACTTGTTCAAGTCTTTTTGGGGGAGCATTTGGACATTTGTAAGAGTTATACCATGGCGTTGGAGCTAGAAACACTTATATAAGGAGTGGTAGTGTCTCTAAGCTCTACTTCTTCCTTCTTGTTTTTACCTATGTCTAAGTCATCTTCTATCTCTTCTTTTTTGTCTTCACTCTTAATCTCAATGGAGGGAGGTGTTTTAAGATCAAAAGAATCAAGCTCATCCGCCACCTTCTTAAACTCCATTTCTTGAGCTCAGACTAGTTGCTGTACTTCAAGTAGCTCCTTGCTGAAATGAATGAATTTCTCTTTACCAAGTGATTTGGTAAAGATATTTGCTACTTGGTATTTGTCTTCACATGAAGTAGATCAATCTATCTTGCAAATATCATTTCCGTGGTGAAATTGTAATGAACCTCTATTTGTTTGGATCTAGTATGATAGACAGGAATACTAGATTGACAGGGTTGCTAGCCAGCATCACGTTAATGAGATTCTCACAATGCAATGTGACTTTTCTATCCAACTGGATACCCAAATCATGTAGTAATTTCACAAGAAAAATTGCTTTGCATTCCGCTAAGGTTGCACCCCTATATTCTGCCTCTATATACTAGATAACGCAATGGTGGGTTGCTTCTTACTACTTTAACTGATCATACTACTGTCCAAACTGAAAGCATAACCACAAGTTGACCTCCTGTCATAGAAACAACTAGCCCAATTAGCATCCGTATAACCTGTCAAGTCAAATGATTTTCCATGCTCATAAAACATCCCATAATCAATGATACCCTTCACATACCGCATAATCCTCTTGACTACATCTAAGTGTGGCTTATGAGGTTTTTATATAAATTGGCTAATCAGTCCCAGTGCATAACTCAAGTTAGGACAAGAAATAGTAAGGTTAATCAGACTGCCCACCATCTATCTATACATAGTGACATTCTCGATCTTAGTCCCAACAACAACTGCAAGTTTGGCATTCTAATCCAATGGTGTTTCTGTTAACGGTATTTTGAGAAGGCTGCAGAAAGCGCAAGTGCTGGATACTATTTTTTGGTGGATTACTATTTTGTGGAGCTTCATTGTATTACTTTGGGCACTTGTGTATTACTTTTTACTCATGGACATCATCAGACTATCATGGTTGTATTATTTTGTGAGAGCCGGGCTCACTCCCGTGCACATTGTATTTATCACCCGTAGTTGTATTTGTCGCACCCGCATGTGTTGCGTGGGTTGTGCACATGTAATTGTGATTAGAATAGTGTAGGCTTGGTCTATTTAGGCTAAGGTTCAAGCATGTTTCAAGGATTGACCGGCCTAAAGCCCACTATGTGGGTAGGATGCCCAAAGAGGGTGCAAACCCTAATTCACAGTTGTGGAAACCCTAAACGGAAAAGGGACGCAAACCCTAACCCTAACCCTAAAAGAGAGGGGCCCAACCCTAACCCTAATTCTATGTCTATATAAGGGTGGGAGGTCTCAGTTGTATTCACCCCCTTTGGCACGTTCATGTTGCGGAAGCTCTGTCAGTGCAACCATTCAATCTTTCTATTCTATCATCTTGCTTCCATTGTGTTGAGAGTGACTGAGAGGTGTGTTGAGCAAGGGACTGAGGGAAGGTGAATCTCTTCATCGTCTTCTTTCTTTTCTCGTTGTCTCTACTAGCTCTTCGACTCGTTGGTGTGCTTGGTGGTGGATGCGAAGGAGCGACGGCATCGGATCGTGTTGATCGTGGTCGTGGAACTATCTTCGAGCCTTTGAAAGGTAAGTTAGGTGAGTTCACTACAACTCGAGCTAGTCTTGTGTTCTTGCTTCCTTGGGTTGGAGAGGAGAATGCTTGGTTAGTTAGAGCGGAGCGTGAGAGACAAGGTGAGAGATTGTCGCCAACGTGAGTTGTAGCTTCTGAAAGAATAGAAGTCTGTCCAAAGTCCCGACTGTTGGTGCGTTTGCCTCAACATTTTGGTCCCGTTGTGATTAAGCAGATGACAGGTTCACAGTTTGAAATGTCTACAATGTCAACATTGGTGGCTGTCAAGGATCATCATTATGAGGACAGGGGAGTATTCACTATGGAGCAATGCAAGGAGTTTGGTCTAGAGACCAGCATATGGAGTTTTGGGGCCTTGAAGTTTCGTCAACTTACCAACTTGGAGAATATTGTCAACAGGTATCCTAAAATTGGGGAGTTGGTGGCTAAATGTGGGCTAACTGACTATATTAGAGCAACCAATGGGCCTATTCACTTTGCCAATTGCTACAACTTTGTTCAAAACTACGATCCTAAGACTAAAACAAGTAGGATGAGCTACTGGGATGAAAAAGAGCAAAAAGTTGGGGAGGTAGCACTTACTTCTAAGCTGATAGAACAAGCCTTATGTCTTTGTGAAGGGTCAAGAGGGCATGGTAAAGCTAGTAAAACTCATCTAGTGGATCAAAGGTGGGAGGGTAAGCCTAATGTTACTACTAGTGGTCTATTGTTCTCTACCATTGAGGAGTTGGATCTTAGAGCCACTGCACAGGTGTTTCACCATTTGTTTACCTACAACAAAACCAGCACTCGTGCAGGGAGAATACCCAATGGCTTCATGGAAGATATCTTATCAGACAGGATACTTGATGAGGATTTAAATAAGTTTTGGATGGATCAGATTTGTGAATGCCTTGCCAAGGCACATGAGACTCTTCCTAAAACTCCTGAAGGGAGACTCACCACTACTGAGGCCAAGATATGCATGATAAATTACAGTGGTGCACTCAATAAGGTCATCACCACAGCCTTGGGACTCTCCAAGCCCTTTCAGGTGACACCCGCAGTTGCTGAGATGGGTCAACTGAAGGAAAAACGACCAAGGGAGGAACAAGAGCCAAGTGTTGAGAGTTCACTAAAGAAGATGGGTCAAAAAATAAGTAAGAAAGGAAAATTTAAGACAGAGCACCACATAGCGATCGAGGAGTCGCTAGAGAATGCACAACACTTGGGGGAAGCTCTCCACAAGGAAAAGGAGAATCAAGCCACAACCATACATGAATCATCCTTTAAGGACATGAGAGGGAAGGAAGCCTCTGCTCCACATGAAGTTGAAGAAGACGTTGCTAGGAAACTTGGAGATTCTGACAAAGGAAAGGGAAAGACTCAAGGAAAACAATCGGTGATTGGTCTAGGAGATTTTCAAATGCTCATGACCACTTTACAAACCATGCAAGCCTAGATAAACATGTTGGAACATGGTAGACAGAATGAAGAAATTACAGTCACTTCTAGTGTAGAGAAGCTGTGACCGGATGAGACTACCACTAGTTCAAAAGTTTGCACAAGAAGGACATCAGCGAATTTGGATGGTCTTACCACATTAGAGCTCTTATGTGAAGAGTTGAAACAGAACAAGGATCAAGCAATTCTAGAAAAATTGGAATTACAAAAGAAGTATGAGGCAGAGAGATCATCTCATCAAGAATTTTTGAAACACTCAACCCAGCAGTTACACGACTTATAGACTCAGATTGTGGAGAACAATAAGGAGATGGAGGGGCTAAGGGAACAGTTGCAAGAAGTTGAGGTCCTAAGGAAAAGGGAAGAAATTCTCTGTGCTCAGGTTGCAGATCTTGTGGTTCAGTTAAAGGAGGAAAAGGCAAGGACATCAACTCTCACTAGAGAGTTGTCAGAAGCACATCGGACTCAGACGCAGATGAAGATAGCCTTTACAGGGTTGCAAGATACAATTGCAATGAGTCTGACTACTGCTGTCAATCAAGTTGAGGAAAAAGCTAATAGAGCTTACGAGGAGATGTTACAACAGCTACTCATAGGCTTGGCTCATTCCCTTCACAAGGAACGCCAGTTTAAGCTTCATGCAACTGCCTATCAACATGCACTATCATTACAGCAGGGGCTTTATCATCAGGTCATTTGCACTTTATCATCCAAAAGCACCGATGATGTGGAGGAACTCAAATCTCAGTTGGGAATTGCTACCAGTGCCTTAGCCACTTTTAACCAAGGTAAGGAGCTCATGTTGTTGACCTCAGACCCAGCTAGCAGCCAGATGATTGATCATTTGCATGACATGGGCTATAATGATCAAGAATTGAGGGATGTAGGAATGATGCAGCCAACATCTACTGAGCCATGTGACTTACAATATGAGACACTTGTTGAAGACCCTATTGCAGTAGAGCCTTTTGAAGATATGGTTCCTTCTGAGGATTATATGGATCCTCAAGATTTTGCTGAGCAGGAAGATGGAGCTACTGAGGAAATACAGGTACCCCCAACAGTGTCAGACAAGGAACTTGAGGTCCAAGAGCACTTTGATAGGATGGTTCAAGTTCTTAGGGCTACCCCTCAGGATGTGCCAGAGTATTCCATTGACATGCAAGGCATCGAGGCACAGAGAGAGGATCTAGATGAGCCCATTAAGACCTATCATGAGAAGCAGACGAGGGAGGAGACCATCATTTTTTATTTCAATGTCTATGGAGATGCCAAATTCAGAACACCCTTACCAGTCAGTACAGTGCAAAATCTTATTAAAGTGGGAGAGAAGATTGCTAAGAAGTGGTTGAAGAAACAGGATAGGTCGGCTTTGAAAGGAGCTTGTAAGATTCCCAAGGAGAAGAACAAGAGGGAGTATCTCACCGAGAAGCCACGAGAGGTGTGGAAGCTTCAACCAGAATGGCGATATCCTATCCTTGAAGCGGATGAAATGGCCCACTTTGCCTTTTGCTACTCAAATTGGAAGACAGATGTACTCCATTGCCCCTATCTGAGAAGATATGGCAGAAACTATGATGTTGAGAAGCATGGCAGGCATAACTTTCCCAAAATTCCCAATATCAATGCTCCGCATGAGAGTGATATCTATCACTTCTAGTTGCGTGATCTACTACCCTCTTTTGATAGTTTCCTTAAACTCTACTCAAATTGCCCCGATCCTGCCTTCATAGTCACTTGCAATTATCTCCGACTCATAGTCAAGCTCATACAACAACCACCGACTCCCTATGAGGATGGCTTGCCAACACAAGGATTGACCGCATTGCCATGGCAAGACTTCTTCTTCGAGCTGTATTATTCCCCTCTTACTGTGTAGCCTTGCTTGAGGATATGGTGGATAGAAGATTTCCTTGGTGTACCCATCCTTTTTATCCAAAATCACCCATCTATCTCCGAACCTTTCTTAAGCCATATCTTTTGAGCAAAGGGTGTCTTTCACTTACCTTGCAGCCACTTCCTGAGGAGTGACTCCCTTGTGCATCACATGATGGAAAAAAAAAAAGAGAAAGCAAAAAAAAAGTATATATATATATATATATATATATATATATGCACTCACATGCACTGCACTACACCTAGGGGTCCTCAAGTTGGATGCGTCCAGTGGCTTTGGTCGACTAGCTCCGTCTCTAACCCCCTAGCCCTTTTTCCATTTCCCCACACATTTGCTTAGGGCACATCAAGGTCAGGACATACCTAGGGAGTCTCGGCTTGCCTAGGTTAGACCTGTCACCCTGAGTCACGTGCACTTTTCATTTCTACTTCCTTTATCTCAGTAACACCACATCACCTCAAGTCACCTACCACATGTGGTTGATCCAGTGGAGAACCATGCGCTTCAAGAATTCCTTTATCTATCCCACTTAGGTGTCTCCCTTGCATCTTCAACAACAACCTTTTTTTTTCTCAGTACCTACCATTCTTTCCATCTTCATCAGATCAAGCTCCCTTGCTTCCTCATCATCCAGCATCATCATCAACAGAAGCATCCATGGAGAAGTCTTCTACCTATGTATTAGACTATGTATGCACGTACACACACTATAGTATTTGCACCATAACCTATTCACGGTTTTGGGTCCTCAAGTGTGGGACAACACTTCAGGCTTGCCTGGAGTTCGACCCATCTCCCAAACCAACATCATCATATGTCCTGTGCACGATCAGAAGACTAGCACTTTTCCCCTAGGGAGTGACTGCACGTGAGGTTTTACTTTGCAGGTATTCGAGTTGTGGAGAATCATGCGCATCACTTATACATCAACATTGCATCTCCCATCTTCTACGAACTCTATTCCATTTTCCAATGACCATTCAAGTTCTATTCATCAGAAGGATCAACAGTCAAGTGTATCTTCAGCATAGCCAACTTTTACAGGATTTGTCACCAGCAACACCATCAGTCTCACCATCTACCACAATTTGAGCAACATCATTTGTACCACCCGCAGCAGGCAACATCCTCATCTTCAACAACCACCGTTCTTCATTAGCCACATCCATTTCTTCTCCATCACGACTACTACTTGATCAGGACTATTCCCAGCATTCCGCGCCTTCGGTGCAAGCTACAGCATGCTACCTACGACATGAGTGCCCTGGGACTGGCACTCGTCTATGGGGGAAATAATGTTAACGGTATTTTGAGAAGGCTGCAAAAAGCGCAAGTGCTGGATACTATTTTTTGGTGGATTACTATTTTGTGGAGCTTCATTGTATTACTTTGGGCACTTGTGTATTACTTTTTACTCATGGACATCATCAGACTATCATGGTTGTATTATTTTGTGAGAGCCGGGCTCACTGCCGTGCACATTGTATTTATCACCCATAGTTGTATTTGTCGCACCCGCATGTGTTGCGTGGGTTGTGCACATATAATTGTGATTAGAATAGTGTAGGCTTGGTCTATTTAGGCTAAGGTTCAAGCATGTTTCAAGGATTGACCGGCCTAAAGCCCACTATGTGGGTAGGATGCCCAAAGAGGGTGCAAACCCTAATTCACAGTTGTGGAAACCCTAAACGGAAAAGGGACGCAAACCCTAACCCTAACCCTAAAAGAGAGGGGCCCAACCCTAACCCTAATTCTATGTCTATATAAGGGTGGGAGGTCTCAGTTGTATTCACCCCCTTTGGCACATTCATGCTACAGAAGCTCTATCAGTGCAACCATTCAATCTTTCTATTCTATCATCTTGCTTCCATTCTGTTGAGAGTGACTGAGAGGGAGAGAGTGACAGGTGTGTTGAGTGAGGGACTGAGGGAAGGTGAAGCTCTTCGTCGTCTTCTTGCTTTTCTCGTCGTCTCTACTAGCTCTTCGACTCGTTGGTGTGCTTGGTGGTGGATGCGAAGGAGCGACGGCATCGGATTGTGTTGATCGTGGTCATGGAACTATCTTCAAGCCTTTGAAAGGTAAGTTAGGTGAGTTCACTACAACTCGAGCTAGTCTTGTGTTCTTGCTTCCTTCAGTTGGAGAGGAGAATGCTTGGTTAGTTAGAGCGGATCGTGAGAGACAAGGTGAGAGATTGTCGCCAACGTGAGTTGTAGCTTCTGAAAGAATAGAAGTCTGTCCAAAGTCCCGACTGTTGGTGCGTTTGCCTCAACAGTTTCCATGGCTTTACACTCCATCATGCTATATTTCAGGAACATATCATGAGCATATTGTTTTTGCAACAACCATATATCTTAAGGTGTAGACACAACCTCAATCCCGAGAAGTACTTCAGCTCACCAAGATCCTTGACTTTGAATTCAGCCTATAACATTGCTTCAATTTCAACAATCCCATGATAATCATCTCCAGTGATGATCAAATCATCGACATAAACCACCAGAAAAACATAACCATGCTCTGTCTTCTTTGTAAATAGGCTATGATCTGCTCCATATACACCTTAGGTTGTGTACAAAACCCTCAGGCTGCTCCATATATACCTCTTCAAGCAAGTCACCATTTAAGAGTGCATTTTTGACATCCATCTGCCATAATTTCCATCCCTTAGAAGCCATTAATGAAATGACTATTCTCACCCTTGCTATCTAGGCAACCGAGCTGAAAGTCTTCTCATAATCTAGGTCGTACTGCTCTACATATCCCTTTCCAACCAAACAGGCTTTATACCTTTCCAACAAACCATTTGACTTGCATTTCACTTTATAAATCCTTTTTCTTAAAGACATCAAGCACCTTATCCTTGTACTTTAGAATGTACAGCCATGTGTATCAGCTCAAATCATCTATCCAACCAATAGTAGATTCTTGCAAATTCTGTTATGCCATCTATCCAATCGACAATAGATTCTTGGTAATAGAAGTATACATGTAGTACATCATGTAGGCTCTTATTTTTGCCATCAGGCATAAAAGCATGAGCAATGGAACAAGTCCATGATTGTGAAGCGCCTTGCATGGATGGTCGCTAGCTGTAGATCATGGAACAAGTCCATGATAAACACCTCTGTAGCCATTTCTAGGGCCTCCATAGCTGTAGCACTCTACCTTCCTACTGGTGAGCCATCTTGCACTCGTGCCCAAAATCTTTCCATCCCTTTCAGCTGCAAGTCTTGCATGACTTCCCAAACAACCTTATGAAAATATATTTTCAGGATGAGAAGCTTGTATCTATGCTAGATTCTCCTAATCTCCCACAATTCTCGCTGTCCATCTCCTCTTCTTTTGTGGTGGTCCTTGTGCTCTTATGGGGAGCACCTGCAGCTCCACTAGAGGAGGCTCCACCTTGTGCTCCAAGTGGGGGGTCTTAGTATGAGGCCTTCCCATGGCCAAAACGGTGACATGCTTGCTTGGTGCATGCCATGCAAGCTCGAGGAGGGCAAGATGGAGAAGAGACAGAGGTTGGGCTATGATAATGGAGTAAGCAAAGAAAGAAAGATGTGAAAATGAGAAGAAGAATTAACTTTTAACCCATTTAAACCCCAAATTTGAGTTAATGCAGCTTCGTATGCACTGCCCATCATGTGAGTGTAAATCCATAACCTTTTATCAAATTGTGACAAAACTTCACACATGCACTTGTTAGGTGGCCAAGAGCCAAAAAAAAAAGGGAAAAAAAGGTGTGTAGACCAGTGGTCCAAAGTTTGGCATCTGAAGAATCGTTTCGCACTTCTCTCCTCCTTCTCCTTCACGGATTCCCTCCTTCTCCTTTGTAGTTGTCCCTTCTCTTTTAGTGGATACGGTGGCAATGGTAGTGGCAGCAGTAGCCTCTCTCTCTCTCTCTCTCTCTCTCTCTCTCTCTCTCTCTCTCTCTCTCTCTCTCTCTCTCTCTCTCTCTCTCTCTCTCTCTCTCTCTCTCTCTCTCTCTCTCTCTCTCTCTCTCAATCCCCATTGTGTTAATCTGTCTCCCTTCTTCTCTCTATACATCTCTTCATCAACAAAAAGAAAGAGAGAAGTAAAGAAAAGAGAAAAACAAAGAGAGAAGAGAGAACACACTTACCTCAAAGCTTGAAGAACAATCCTTTTGCGCTTCTCTCCTTCTTCTTCTCCTTCACGGTGTGTCTCCTTCTTCTTTGCAGTTATCCCCTCTCTTTTTGTGGTGGATTGGTGGTGGCAGCAGCCTCTCTGTCTCTCTCTCAATCTCCCTTGCACACGTTGATATCTCTCACTTATTCTCTCTATACATATCTTCATCAACAAAAACAAAGAGAGAAGTAAAGAAAAGAGAAACAAAGAGAGAAGAGATAGTGCACTTACCTCAAAGCTTGAAGAACAATCCCTTCGTACTTCTCTCATTTTTCTTCTCCTTTGGGAGTTTCTTCCTTCTCCTTTACACTTGTCTCCTCCCTCTTCGTGGATGGCAGTAGTGGTGGCATCCTCTCCTCTCTCTGCCTCTTGCTTGTTTACAAACCTATAAAATTCCATGCTTCGATTTCGACACTTCTTATGAACCCCCTCTCTCTCCCTTTTTTTATTTCTCTCCCTCTCTCTTCCTTCCCATCCCTTCTTCTCTCTATTTCTCTCCCTCCTTCCCTCCCCACTCTCACTCAACTCATCTCATTGCAAAGACAATCAAAGATAGAAAATAAAAAGCTTAAAAAACAAAGATAGTGAAGCTTAAGATCACAAATTTCCATATTTCCTAGACTATTAGCACAAGTATCTTATTTTTTATTCAAAAGGAATATCAATGCCTTTATCTCCTCCTCAAATGATGGCCTATTAAGGAAGGAATTTTCTCAAAAAAGTAATATAACATCATAATTATGACTTCCTCCTTATTGTGTTGCAACCTATGTATATGAGATTGAACTCTAACACACTATATGAGATTGAACTCTAGCATGTGAACTTCTATCATCCTTTTTCTTTTGTAAGAAATTTTTAATGCATTACAATCACTAGCTTTCAATTCTCTCATTGTACTCCTTCATATTGCTTACGAACAATTACAAATACCACATTCTCTCTCATTGAAATAAATGTGATCAAGCATAGTTTGCCCTCCATGACTAATTAGAGTGTAGGTTTTTGCATGTCAAATTTTGCAAATAATATTACTTGTTTCCACATCTCATGCGTTAGATCAAAACATCAAGCAAAGTTACCATGTTGAAATCACCTCGACAAATATGACTTCCATGTCAAGTTCAAACTAAACCATTTTAAGGCAATACCAATCCTAATATGACTTGCCTAAAAGTAAGCAAAATCGCAATATGATCCAATATAGCCAAATGAGAGGGTGTAGAGAGGAAATGTGCTTGCTTGGGAAGAAACTAAGCATAAACATGAAGACCATGAATAGGCGGGGACCACAATGGGCTGCATAATGCTAACATCATCTCTCAAATTAGGGGTGGAAAGTACAAAACTCTATGCAATGAAATGGGAAATATTCTTAGATGTCCACCGTCGTCCTTAGAAGAACCTCAAGATGACCACCACCAAATAAGCTTTATCATCACCATATTGCCAACATCTTAGAAGAGCCTCTAGAAAGCTACTTGGGATAGCTACTTCCACTCTAGAAACCATCTTCAAAGAAGCACCAATGTCATTGTAGCTCATAGACATACCTTAGAGGTCCACCATCTGCTAGCACCCCTAGAAGAACCTCAAGATGACCACAGTGTTCCCTTACCACCATAGCCACCAAAGAAGCTTTATCATCACAATATTGCCAACATCTTAGAAGAACCTTTAAAAAGCTAGTTGGGATAGCCACTCCCACTCTAGATACCATCTCCAAAGAAGTACAAATGTCCATGTATCTCACAGGCATTCCTTGATCATAGAAAAGGAACATAGAACCATCTCTATCTCACATGCAATCTTCTCTAATTGAAGCATAGCATGCCATGGAATCCTTGGTAGTGGAAGCTTGCTTTCCTGGCTATTTACCCACATTTGGATTGACATATACAACTATCTTTATTTCAACATTACTATAATTACAGTTATCAACATTGACTTGGAGAGTAAACATTGTACTTTTGCAGTCTATTGCTTGTAGTTTGTGGATAGCTCTATACTTTAGTATTCCCTCCTATTTTTGCCTTGTTTTGGTTGAGTTTTAGGGGCTGATTTGTAATCATTTATAGTAGTCCATTCTTTGGTCGTGAGCCCTCACTATTCCTTACAAATAGACTAAAGTAGGTGTGATTGCAAACATCTCAATAGAGAACCTAGAAAGATTGAAGAAATATCGATAACCCCAAACTAAGAAGATTCAAGCTCGATATCAACTCAAACATAGCCTTTACATAGTGTGTTTTCACATTGTCATTACTTCTATCTCTTGGCACATTGTAATTTGCTCTTCCACTAATAAAATTTGTTAATTTTGAAGTTGATTTGCTATTGTCCCTGCAAATCCAACATGGGAAAAGACTCTCCATCAACTCCCTTCAAAGGTGTCGAGTTTCATACCTACCAAACCCACATCAAACTCATCCTGATAAAGAAGG
This sequence comes from Lygodium microphyllum, assembly GCF_053477565.2. Taxonomy (NCBI): domain Eukaryota; kingdom Viridiplantae; phylum Streptophyta; class Polypodiopsida; order Schizaeales; family Lygodiaceae; genus Lygodium; species Lygodium microphyllum. Next base: position 17,705,311 of record NW_028229514.1, read on the forward strand.
GCTTTTGGGCCATTACCACTGGAAAAGAAATGAAGCCTCATGATGCAGACCTTGCAGTAACTTGGCAAAAGAATGATGATAAGGTTCAGGCCATTATCAAACTGGAGGTAGACGATAATTATATCCACCATGTGGATAACTTTGATACGTCATAGGATACAGGGAAGAGACTTGACACTTTGTTTAGTATACACTCTAAGTCATCAAAGTATGGTCACTTGATTGAATCTTTCACGCTTCAAATGAAGTCCAACACACATCACTTTCCAAACATCTAAATTACATGGAAGGACTTCTAACCTAGGCGTATCATAGTTGATGCACAATTGACATCAATGAGAGGCTTATTCATTTTCCTTAACCTCTTCTCACTACAACATATAGACCCAATAGTGAAGTTTGAAGCAATGGAATTATTCATGGAAAAAATTACCCACGTCATCACTATTCATGCCACTATTAGTGATACAATCGATTTGTCTCTATTAGAGTCGCTATTAGCGCCACTATTTGTGTCGTTATTAGTGTCGTTCATCAGGTTTGCGATGCTCATAGAGATGCTAATAGAGACAAAAATAGTGACGCTAATAGAGACGCTAATAGAAATGCTAATAGCAATGATTGTTCATAGCGACGCTAATAGAGATGCTAATAGAGACACTAATAGAGATGCTAATAGCAATGCTAATAGAGATGCTTATATCGATGCTAATAGCGTCAAAAATAACGACGCTAATAGAGATGCTAATAGAGATGCAAATAGTGACAATTACGGAGGGGAAAAATTTTAGGTGGCAAGGCATGCAACCCTACCACCCTTCTAGCTATATGCACTAAATATTCTTGCATAATTCATTTGCCAATGTCACCTACACCTACTGTCTAAAAATTGTGTATCATATTTTCAAAAAAAAAAAGGAATCCTTTGATTGCAAAATCTAAATATAATCAATTTGAAAAGGTATTACTACGCAAGGAGATTTTTCATCACTTTCAAACTTATTAGACCCAAGAAGAAGAGCTTCACTTCAAGCTTTCATTATAGTCAAGACCTTGAGGTATGAATAAGTCCCATTGATCTTCTACTCACTCCAACTTATTCCAAACTTGTTCAAGTCTTTTTAGGGGAGCATTTGGACATTTGTAAGAGTTATAGCATGGCGTTAATGATGCCAGGAGGCATATTCCATGGTGAATTCCGTGAGACCACAGTGGATTCTATGAGGTTTTGCAATGGATTTTGTAAAATTATATTTATTTGCTGGGGCTCATGGATAAGGTGGATTCCTTGTGCAAAAAGTTGATGGGAACGCCTATCCTTTTTGAGCATCACGTTAATTTAATGTGCAATTGGGTGATTCCATAGCGGGTGGTTTCGAAAAATACATATTTAACTTAATGGACGTTTATGAGTTTAGAGTGCGTACTCATATTAAATTAAGGTTAGGACAGAGTTCCAACCTATTTATTTATTTTGTAGTTGAAGACTGCTAGGTATTCACTTTTGTTGGTTTAATTTTATTATTTTCTAACAATTGTGAATGCTTCAATTGATGTGTAGAGGAGACAATGGTGGCGCCGGGAAGCACTAGGTGATAGCGTGTATTGAAGTTATTTAGAAGAAATTATTATTTTGGATGGGCGCGTGTCTTAAGCGTGGCGCTAATATTTATTTTGGTGTACTTATTTATTGAAGAACTTGATATATATTTATTATTTTTTATGCGCATGGGTGCACGATTAAATATTTATTATTGGATATTGTATTTGGACACTACCTGATTCTTGGGCTACCCAACCGCTTTATTCTTTATTTAGACAAAAGAAAACACAAAAGCTAAAGCATGCTAATTGTAAAATTGTGCTACTTTTTAGATTAGAGATGAATAAAATATTAAATATATGCTTTGTGGAGCGCTCACACAAGGTATGGCAGGAGATTGTACCCAATTGGTCTTTTTGCCTCATGTCATGCAAGTCTATTCTCTTGAATTTTGAGTTTAAAGTAGAGTTCTATATTCTTGGGGACCTTTCGGCACTTGCTACATATGTATACGGCATCCGATTTGCGTATCAGTGGTATTAGAGTGAAGTTGAGATCGAGGGCTTCCAATTGCTTAACATCTCATGCGAAGGCGAAGCTCCTAGAACGAATGGGCTTTACAGTCAGTCTCGCAATAATCCATCAATACCAGCGTGTTTCTGGTAGTGAAGAACCCCCTGCTATGCTATTGGATCACAAAGGATCAGCCTGTGCTAACAAAGGACCACCCATGAAGTTTCTTTGGAAGACGTTTTCTTATCAGAGAGAACAGTAAGCGAATTATTCATTAATATTATCTTTAAGCTTTACAAAGCTTAGGCTTTGCTTAAGCCCTTGACAATTTGATGAAACGTTGTGGGAGGATGTACTCAATCATGACACCGTCGATGAAAAGCTGCCGCCGTCTTGGTCATGATTTAAAAAAATTCATTAAGCTTTAAAATTAAAGCTTAAGTCTCTTTAAGCTATTAAGCTTAAAAATTTCAAAGTTTCAATCTTCTCATAGTCACAGTTCACACACAACTAATACCGAACTCGTCTCAACCTCCTTGCAAGCCTCTGTTCATAGCCGTATTGTGACAGAGATAATTTCTAGCGAGTAAATTGCTATACGCAGTCTTCATGGGTGAAGAATTCGTCGACGAAGGATTTCAACAACTTTCGAAATCCACAAAAGAGAAAGATTGTTGAAAGCCATTAAAAAAATAAATCAAGCCTTGTAAACCCAAACTTGAGTGATGCTCATCCCGCTAACAAGGTTTCAATTGTGTGAGGTTGTTTGAAATTTTACAGGATGACCAATCAAAATATGGAAGATTTTATGGCTGAAGGTGATTTACCGGAACCAATGATGGAGCAAAAATTGGATCTAATTATGATGTAGCTTCAAGAGGAATGAAGAGACGTTAGACTTTGCAAGCTCAATTGGCCACTCTTCAACAATCTACTACCGATCAAGATGGACCGCAACCTGAAGATGTTATACGACGCATGATCGATGTGACACTTGAAGCACAATCTATTCGAAAAGAAGCCAAGATAAGTAAAATAAATTTCAAACTCCGTACTTTTAATGGGTTACGTGATGGAAAGATTGTGATCGCTTTTATCAGTCAATTTGATAATTATTTCTATAAAGAACAATATGCTGAAAAAGGAAAAATTAAGTGTATCACTAATCATTTAGTGGACAGAGCATCACTATGTGGAATATTTTCCGCAAAAGCATTGATTGTCTTACTACTTGGGAGGTTTTTCAAAAGAAATTTTTACAAAACTTTTTCCACCTCAATTTCACAAAAAAGCAATCAAACAATGGGATCTTTTGCAACAAAGAGATCGCGAGCCTATTTCACAATATACCGAGAGTTTTTGGAATGCTTTATTGCAACTTCGAATGCTTGAAGATGTACCTAAGGTGATCCATAAGTGCAAGTTTATGTCTAGTTTGCTTGGTCACTTCTATACGAAAGTGAACATGTTCAAGCCAATGACTCTCGAGGATGTGATTTCCTTGGCCCATGATGCTGAAGAAAGAAGCGACCACAACAATTCTCAAATAACGGTACAAAGCAATTCAATTCTAACTTTTGAAGATTCAATCAAAATTGCTTTGTTCCATCTTCATTCCGTAAATCTTGGACACAACCCCCTGCTTTACCATCAAGCACAAATCCAAATCTAAGCCATCTCTTCAGTCAAATCCCAACATTCCAAAACTTCCTGCTATTACCAATGATGTTTCTAAAGCCAAATCCATAGTGTGTTATTAGTGCCATCAACTTGGACATCTAGCGCTGAATTGTCAATCCAAAAAGCCAAGTATTTACATCAACTATTTGGGAGCAACTGAAGATGAAGACCATGAAGAAATGCTAGATTTCACAGAAGACGATGACGATATCGGTACTACTTCAGATACTTTACCACGTATGCCAAATCTCCATTCTTTATTAACGATGAAATGTCTTGTGCGTGGTAAAGAAAATATTGTTTTACATGATGACGGAAGCACACACAATTTTATTTCTACAAAATTGCTCAAAGAATTGAATTTACATACTGTTTCCACTCATTATTGCATCAAGGCTACATTATTAGGTACTAGATACAATGGAACACAAGAAGTGCATGACTTAGAAATTAAAATTGGTGATTATGTTGAACGTAAAAATTTCTTAGTTGTACCTTTGCAAACTAGTAATATTATCTTAGGAATGCCTTGGCGTCATCAATATAATCCCGATATAGATTATTCCATGCATTCAATGAAGATTTATTCTAATAAAAAACAAATCACATTGCATGGCATGCATACTTTCGATAATTTTTCATTGCTTAGTCATACACATGCTAAACGTGCATTAAGAAAAGATAGCAAATCCTACTTAATATGGGTGAATGAGATTGAAGTTAAGGAAAATCAGATGCATCCTATGAACACACAATTTCTTTCACAATTTAAAGATTGTTTTGTTGTTGACTTATCACTTGGTTTACCACCTACACGTTCTGAAGATCATAAAATAGATTTGATTCCAAAATCTCAACCACCATGTAAAGCACCTTATCAGCATAATCAAATTGAACAGAAAGAAATTCGACCCAAGTTGAAGAATTGTTAACCCGAGGACTCATTAGACCTAGTAGTTCCCCATTTGGTGCATGTGTTCTATTAGTTAAAAATAAAAATAACACCTACAGGATGTGCATTGATTATTGTGCCCTAAATAAGATCACTATCAAGAATAGATATCTGATTCCTAGGGTAGACAACCTCATGGATAAACTAAAAGGGGCTACAATGTTTAGTAAAATAGATCTTAAATCTGGATACCATCAAGTACGACTGGACACATCTGATATTTTCAAGAGTGCATTTAGGACTCAATTTGGACATTATGATTTCTTTAGTATGCCTTTTGGTTTAACTAATGCACCAACCACATTCAGACGTATGATGAATCGCATATTTCTGAAGCATTAATATCGTGTCATTGTTTTCTTTGATGACATATTGGTTTTTAGTAAGAATGAGAATGAGCATTATCAGCATTTATCCTTGATTTTCAAAGTTTTGAAAGAGAATCAATTATATTCTAATCCTGAAAAGAGTGAATTTCTCCAAATAAAAATTGAATATTGAGGACATATTGTTTCATCTGAAGGTATTAAAGTTGATCCTAAAAAGATAGAAGCAATTTTGAATTGGTTGATATCTAAAAATGTGCATGAATTATGTTCTTTCTTAGGTCTTGCTAGCTTTTATAGAAAATTTGTGAGAAAAATTTAATTGCTTGCATTACCTCTAACAAAATTATTTAAGAAAGGTATTGCGCATCATTAGTCTGAAAATCAACAAAAGTCTTTTCATTTACTGAAACATGCCTTAACACATGCTCCTATGTTCCAACTCCCTAACTTTAATAGACCATTCTTTCTAGTAGTCACTAACGCTAGTGGATCTGGAATAGGAGCTGTCCTTATGCAAGATTCCCATCCAATAGCCTACTCTAGTTGCAAACTTAAACCCTCTGAACTTAAGTAATCTACCTATGATAAGGAATTGCTAGCTGTAGTACAAGCTATTTAATGCGATCTCAATTTATGATCAAAACTAACCAACAAAGTATTAAACATCTCCTTAGTCAGCCACAAATCTCTGACTGTCACATTAAATGGATTGCTTTTATTCAAAGTTTTCATCCACTTATCCAATATCAACCCACAAAAAGAAAATGTTGTTGTCGATGCCTTGAGTAAAAGACCAACTATTCATAATACCTATTATCAAGACCCTAGTTTTCAAACTGATTGGAATAAATTAATTGCAAATAATTGGATTCCAATTGATTCATTGTCTTATGCTGATGGATTTATGTTTTATGAGAAAAGGTTATGTGTAACTATTCCATTTAGATCATTTATGTTGCATGAAATTCATTGTCCCCCATATCAAGGCCATAGAGGTATTATTTCCACTTTACGTATATTGGTTGAATATTTTTTTTGGCCACAAATAGACTCTGACGTTTCTAACTTTATAACTGAATGTATAATTTGTCAAATAGTTAAGCGACACCATGGTAAGCAATATGGTTTGTTAATGCCTTTACCAATTCCAAAACGACCATGGGAACATATTTCAATGGATTTTATTACTGGTTTGTCTAACACACTCAAGCTAATCACGATATGATTTGGACTATTATAGCTTGGTTTAGCAAACAAGCATATTTCATTTCATGCAAGAAAATGTTAACTGCATCTTAAGCTGCTCAATTATTTCTAAAAACTATTTTCACTAACCATGGTTTGCCAAAAGTTATTATTTTCGACTGAGATTCTAGATTTTGTAATAATTTTTGGACTACTTTGTTTGCCAATTTAGGAACAAATATTGATTTTTCATCTATATTTCATCGTGAAACAAATGGGCAAATAAAAGCTACAAACAGTACAATCTTGGATCTCTTACATGCATACACATTTTCAAAACCACAAACATGAGATACACACTTACATTTACTTCAATTTACTTATAATAATACTCCACATATAGCTACACGGAAAGAACCTTTTGAAATCATTTATGGACATAGATTACCTACACCTATTACTTCATTGTCAAACAAAGTTAAAGCTGTTGATGATATTGCCAATATACATGCTACTATTTTTTTTAAAGTCAAAGATATGATTGCGAAAGCCAAGCAATCATATACAAAACAAGCTAATAAGAAAATAAAAGCTATGAATTTCACATTTGATGATTATGTTTGGTTACGCATTGAAAAGCGTAGATTATAAAGTGTTGAGAAACACCCTGTTGTCAAATTAGCTCCTAGATTTTATGGACCTTTCAAAATCATTGACAAAATTAATGACAATGCCTTTAAATTAGAACTACGCCAACAGTGGAAAATCCACAATACTTTTTATATTAGTTTGTTGCGACCTTTGAAAGGCCAGTTACCTGTCCACCCTGTCTATGAAAATCCTTCTTTGTTAGAAGAAGAAACTGAAATCCTTGAACCTGAAACTATTTTAGAGACTGACTATATGACCACTAGAACTAGCCATAGATATTCTAGATATTTAGTGAAATTCAAAAATCATATTGTGGAAGAGGCCCAATGGATGCACGCTCGTGACCTAAGTGCTAACCCTTCACTACTCGCTCCACATTGAGCTAATAATAATTGAGGACAATTGCTATCCCACCCCGGGCGTATGATGCTAGGAGGCATATTCCACGGTGGATTCTATGAGACCACGGTGGATTCCGTGAGGTTTTGCGGTGGATTTTGTAAAATTATATTTATTTTTCGAGGCTTGTATATAAGATGGATTCCTTGTGCGAAAAGTTGACGAGGATGCGTGTCCTTTTCGGGCATCACGTTAATTTAATGTGCAAGTGGGTGATTCCATAGCGGGTGATTTCGAAAAATACATATTTAAATTAATGGAAATTTATGAATTTAGAGTGCGCACTCATATTAAATTAAGGTTGGGACAGAGTTCCAACCTATTTATTTATTTTGTAGCTAAAGATTGCTAGGTATTCACTTTTGTCGGTTTACTTTTATTATTTTCTAACAATTGTGAATGCTTCAGTTGAAGTGTAGAGCAAGCGACGATGGCGTTGGGAAGTACTAGGCGATAGGGTATATTCAAGTTATTTAGAAGAAATTATTATTTTTGATAGGCACGCATCTTAAGCATGGCACTAATATTTATTTTGGTGCGTTTATTTATTGAAAAACTTGATATATATTTATTATTGTTTATGCGGATGGGCACACGGTTAAATATTTATTATTGGACATTGGGTACTGTCCGATTCTTGGGCTGCCCAACCGCTTTATTCTTTATTTGGACAAAAGCAAACCCAAAAGCTAAAGCATGCTAATTGTAAATTTAGGCTATTTTTTATCTTGGAGATGAATAAAATATTAAATACATGCTTTGTGGAGCGCTCACACAAGGCATGGGGGGAGATTCTACCCAATTGGTCTTTTTGCCTCATGTCGTGCAAGTCTATTCTCTTGAATTTTGAGTTTAAATTATAGTTATATGTTCTTGGAGACCTTCCGGCACTCGCTACGTATGGATATGGCATCCGATTTGCGCACTAGTATTGGAGTCAGAAACACTTATATAGGGAGTGGTAGTGTCTCTAAGCTCTACTTCTTTCTTTTTGTTCTTACCTACCTCTAAGTCATTTGCTATCTCTTCTTTCTTGTCTTCGCCCTCAATCTCAATGGATGGAGGTGTTTCAAGATCAAAAGAATCAAGCTCATCCTTCCCTTTCTTAAACTCCATTTCTTGAGCTCAAACTAGTTGTTGTACTCCAAGTAGCTCCCTGAAACAAACAAATTTTTCTTTACCAAGTGATTTGGTAAAGATATCTGCTCTCTCGTATTATGTCTTCACATGAAGTAGCTCTCTCTCTCCTCTCAATCTCCGTTTCTTGCGTTGATCTGTCTTCCTTCTTCTATCTATACATCTCTTCATCAACAAAAAGAAAGAGAGAAGTAAAGAAAAGAGAAAAACAAAGAGAGAAGAGATAATGCACTCACCTCAAAGCTTGAAGAAGAATCCCTTCGTACTTCTCTCCTTTTTCTTCTCCTTCACGAGTTCCTTCCTTCTCCTTTACACTTTTCTCCTTCCTCTTCATGGATGGCGGCAGTGGTGGTGGTCTCTCCATCTCTCTGTCTCTTGCTTGTTTACAAACCTTTAAAATGCCATGCTTGGGTTTCGACACTTTTTTTGAAGCCCCTCTCTCTCTCCCCATTTTTATTTCTCTCCGTCTCTCTCTTCCTTCCCTTCCCTTCTTCTTTCTATTTCTCTCCCTCCTTCCCTCCCCACTCTCTCCCTATTTTTATTTCTCTCCGTCTCTCTCTTCCTTCCCCTCCCTTCTTCTTTCTATTTCTCTCCATCTCTCTCTTCCTTCCCCTCCCTTCTTCTTTCTATTTCTCTCCCTCCTTCCCTCCCCACTCTCACTCAACTCATTTCATTGTAAAGACAATCAAATATAGAAAACAAAAAGCTTAAAAAACAAAGATATTGAAAGAAATGTCACCCCACCTCTCTTTATCTCTCTCTCCCCCCTCTCCCTTTACTTTTCTTTCTTAACTTGCTCTCTCATTCTCTCATTGTTTTCCTATTTCTCTCTCCCTCTCTCTCGCTCTCTATTTTTTTCTCTCTATCTCTCTTTCTCCCTCTCTCTCTCTTCTTTTAACTCTCCTTCCTCTCTTTACCTCACCCTTCTTTTCTACCTCCTCCTCCTCTCTTCCTTCCCTCTCCCTCTCTCTATTGTCTCCTTCTCTCTTTCTCTCTATATTTCCCTTTCTCTGTTTTCTCTCTCTTTGTTTCTCCCCGCTCTCTCTCTCTCGTTGTTTGTCTCACTCATCCTCCTCTCTCCCTCCCTTCATCTCTCGTTTCTCTCTTCCTCTTTCTCTTTGTTTCGTTTCTCCCCTCTCTCTCCCTCTTTCTATCTTCCTCTCCCTTCCTTCTTCTCCCACCCTTCCTTGTTCTCACTCTTTCCATGTATCTCAACTACATCCCCATAACCAACAAAGATATATTTCATTGATTTAGGATCCAACTTATTACATTTTTCCTTGAAAATATGGCAAAAAGCTTCACATCCAAAGACACACAAATAAGCATATGATGCCAATAGCAATGCATGAGAATCTCTTATCAAGTGTACAATAGTATTAAGTTTCTCGATCTATTAAAAAATGTTGTGGTAAGCTTATATTGCTAAGCATACTATAGACTCTCTTGAATCGTCCTATTCATATACTCAGCAATACCATTTTGGGGTGGGTGTGTAAGGTGTGGTCAACTAACGCTTAATACCCTACCCATCACAAAACTTCTCAAATTCTTTAGAGATATATTTAGCCCCCTAATCTAAACTTAGGCATTTCAGCCTAATACTCAGAATCAAGCAAAATCTAAAAGATAGCCAATACATTTGATTTTTTATTTATGGGATATGCCCAAACCTTATGTGAATCATCATCTGCTAATCCCTCGCAGAAACATCTCAACCCGACATTGTTCTCTCCTCGTCTGATCTAACAATGGTGGCGAGGTTAGTCCTGACATATAGTATTTCTACCATTTTCTTTCTTATGGAAAAAAAAAGGAAAAAAAGAGAAAAAAATAAGCCAAACTGTTATGGGAGAAAAGGAAGAAATTCCCTGTCATAACAGGCCTCGTTCCAAGAAAAGGTGGAAATACCCTTGGGCGGGAAGCTAACTGTGGAAAAGGTGGTAACACCCCATAGTTCAGGATAGCTGACTCATCACCCAGAGAACCTTTTCAACAAGTAATTTGAAACCACCTTCCTTGGTGCGTTGTTTCTGCAATATCAGTCTGTCTGCCCTTCTTAACAGACGATTCTTCTTACAAGTCATTAAGGTATGAGATTTGTAGGCTGTCTCCCTGGGCATGCCTCGTCTTCAAGATCCTGATGACAACAACAACCGACACGATCCTCATCACCAACCCCTTGAGTGATGTGAGCTTTCATCCTAATAGGATGGGGATGTGAGTATTGGTTGCCCTCTGTATCAATAGAGCGTGAGACAGAGGGTGGGGTGAGTGACCAGTTTTTCCCTTCAAATCAAATGAGAGGTGAGATGTGTGAATGGAGTGTTGCACGCACGGAATGGGCCTCTCAATGCACAATGCACGATCTATTTCTGTGCACTGCACCATAAGGCTCCCTGGCCTTTCTTCTTGCACTGTATGCCGGCACAGGGCGGGATGCACAATCGCACCATCAAACATACACAAGGCATACAACCTCTGCACAAGTGACTGTGAGGATTACATCAATGGATTTTAGGAATGGGTGGCCCTCTGTATCAATCAACGTAGGACAGAGGGTGGGTTGAGTGTGACTGGTGATTCTTCAATCAATTATTGAGAGGTGAGGATTGAGGGACGTTGCGACCATTGGAGTCAAGCACATTTCTATTCCTCTATGCACCCACGGGATGGGTCTCTACCATCATCACAGGACACGTCACTCTATTTGATACATTGCACTACAAGGATCCCTGGTATTTCTCCTTGGACCTATGCGAGAGGGGTTTGACGCACTAATGCACCGTCAACTGTGCACCCTAGCATACTCTCTTTGCACCACCCCCTTGTCGATTCCTAAACCAGGTGTGAGATCAGGGTTTCCATAATTATTTTCTCGAGTGATGTTAGTAATGGGACGAGTGACTGTTCTTTCATTCCATTTGAGTGATCATGAGTTGAGTGCAATATCCCTCGTCATCGACGAATTTCCTGCAATTCCTTCAACCAGCTACCTCCCTGGGTGCTGTCCCATGGTCCCTGCCACGACGGACGAAGAACATGCGCTGTGAAGACACCTTCTTACCTCTTGCAGCCACCAATGACACAAGATGCAACCTCGATCATTGACATTCCTTCTCGACAATATGGATCAAGTTCTTCTAACCCTACACCTTCTATTTCTCAATGATGGTTATGTCTTAAGTGTGGGGACGTTCGTGGTTGGTCTGATGTGAGGTACTAGGTCCTTGATTGTTCGGTTTACCCTTCTTGCTAAGGTTCTAACTGTGGGGACGCATCCCTACGCATCTATGTTGCATACCCCCATGCATATACCCTATTATGATCATGCATCTACTCCTTGACTTCATTTTAACCTGATGGGATCCCTTCCCCACTCTTCGGTTCTAATTCACCCTGTCCTCAGGGCTATTCCTTGACCATTTTTCTTTATTCTTTATTTTTGTGATTTTTCCATGTGAGCGCGCCCTATGTTCACTGGAATCCCAATCCAACCTTACAGTTCTGTTTGTCCCTTTGAACTGCCTATTTTTTCTTTTTACCAACCCCTATTCCGACAGACAGTTCTTGAGTTATTAATTTTTGAAGCAATCCCCGTAAAATGGACGGTTTTCCATGTGACCGTATCTTCATTGCTTCGAAACCTGGATTTGATGTGCCAGCCCTATCTTACTCCTTCCCCTCTTGACATTTTTCATTTTTACTCCTTGTCATTTCGATGTACGGTTTATCCGTTATTAATTTTTACGGGTTTTTAGGCCCTTTTCGTGTTTATTTTTCACATTTTTCCATGTGAACTTGCCCTATGTTCATTGAAATTCCAGCCCTGCCAGCCTTTCCCCCACTTTTTCCTTTTTCCTTCCCCCTCTTTCGACTGCTGGATTTTTAGTTATTAATTTTTCCAAGTGTTTTCAGATGTGCTTTTCGTGTTTTTCTCATGTGAATCCCTCCTAATTTCCCCCAAATTGAGTTTTGATGCACCAACCCTGTGAATCCCTTCCCTCGAATATTTTTCATTTTTATTGTCTTCTATTCCGGCACACGGTTTTTCCCATATTAATTTTCGAGTCCATTTTTGGGGTCTGTTTTTAGAGTTTTTCCCATGTGAATGCATCCTATCTCGCTCAAAACTGTGTTTTGCCATGATCGGGTTGTGGGACACATTGTTTTGCACAATTTTTCTTCTTCACGCACTTCGTTCCGATTCGCAGATTTTCTGATATTACTGCACATATGTGTTTTTAGGCTTGTTTTTTTTGTTTTTCCCATGTGAACACCCTGATTTTGCCCTGAAACCCGTGTCGCATTTTTCCATGATTTTCCGCTCATCTCCCATCACACTTTTCCTTTTTTCGATTTTTCGATCTGATGTACGGTTTGGATTTTATTAATTTTTATTCATTTTTACCGTATGACTGTGTTTCTCGTATCGCGTGTGAACGCACCTGTTTTTGGTTTTACGTGCCTCAGGACACCCCCATGGCGTTTGTGGTTCGCACATCGCCGTCCCTGCCTCGTTTCATCCTGTCATTGCAAATTTTTTTTACGCTCGCCCCGTGCATGCGCGGGGATAGGGATGAGTTCTTTTTTCTTATTCATAATCAATTTATTTTTATTTTTTATTTTTAAAACAAAACAAAACCACAACCCAAAAAAAAAAACCCAACATCCTCCACAATCCACATTTGACCCACCTAAACACACCTTTCACGAACGAGAACCACCCTAAAAATTCACAATAAAACAAAATCAATTAATTAATTATTATTCAAAAAAATTAACTTAAAAATTAAAAAATTTTGTAAATTTTATTTATTTTAAAAAAATAGACGTACCTGTTCGGGTTCCTCCTTTCTCGCCTGTGTTGCCGTGGTCCTCCTGTGCTCCCGTCGCCCTCTTATGCTCGCGTTGCTCTCCTGTGCTGTCGTGGTCCCTGCCCTACGACACCCTTTCTCATCTGCCTCCTGCTGCTAGCCCCGACGCCCTGCCTGCCACCACTGCTGTGGACACCATTTGGTTGGTCGTCGCCACCATCCCCCTCCCTGCCATGGACACCCCGCCACGTGGTTGGTCGTCGTCGCCGTCCCCCTCGCCTTCCTCGCGCCTGCCGTTGACTCCTCGCTCTTCTTCCTCTTCCTTCCTCCTCCTCTTTCTCCTCCACCTCCTCACCCTTTCTCCTCCTCCTCCTCCTTCACCGCCGTGCAGCGGCCACTTGCCCTTCTCCCCCACCCCTGGTTAGTGCCTTAAACTAACCCATAGTTAACTAAACCATAGTTAAATTGAACTAACCCATAGCTAACCAACCTAACCCTTAGTTACTTAACTAACTCTTAGCTAACTAACTCAACCATAGTTAGTCTAACCTAACCATAGTTAGTCTAGCTCACCCATAGTTAATCTACACTAACCATAGTTAGCCTAATATAACCCTAGTTAGATTAACTTTACCGTAGTTAGACCTCCCTAACCCATAGTTAACCTAACTCACCTCTAGTTAGATTACACTAACCATATTTAGACTAATCTATCCATAGTTAGACTCTTACCCATAGTTACTTAAACTAACCTTAGTTAGATTAAACTAACCCTAGTTAGACTAACCTAACGTTACTTACACAGACTAACCACAGCTTAGCTTAACTAACATTACTTAATAGACTACCATCACTAACATGACCTAACCAGATTAAACAGACTAACATTACTTACACTAACCTAACTTACCACACTAAACTTACCTAACCAACCTAATTGATTTACCCAACTAAACTAACTTAATTAACTTTCTCAGACTAAGCTAACTTCCTTAACTTAACCTACTCAGTCAGCCCCCGTTCCTACCCTTTTTCCTCCATTGTTTTCCCACTGTGTACGGGTGTGCTAGCGAGCGTTCACGCGCGAGGACGCGCTTCCGACTTGTCCGTGCGGTGGAGTATTGCAGTTAGTCGTTCACACGTACTCATCCTTCGTTGTTCACACGCAACCCGGGTACCGCCTCTTATTTTTCAACCCGCAAAATACATAAAAATAAACATAAAACACATAAAAATTTCAGAAATTCATTTAAAATTTAAAAATTTTACAAAAAAAGTTTTGAAAATTTACCAATATTTCTAAAATTATTTGGAATATTTTTTTGAAGTGAAAATTTTAAAAAAAATAAAAAAATTCAAAATATGAAAATTACTTCAAATTTACATATAAAATGAGTAAAGTTCATTAAAAGTTAGTAAAAGGTCAGAAATAAATCTAGGAAAATTCTGAAAAATTCCACAAACCTCATTGTTTCTTTTGCCACTAATTTCTCAATTAAAAATACTTTCATAAATGGAAAAATATTATTTGAAGCCACCATAATTTTAATACTTCACTTCATAAAAACTCATTTTAAATTCTAAAAATCAACTAGAAAATCATGGATAAATTCAAACACTTCAAAAATTCATTTAAAATTCAAAAAAAATAGAATTTCTTTTTTAAAATTTATCAATATTGTTGAAATTATTTGAAATAATTTTTTTAAGTAAAAATTTTAAAAAATAAATTACAAAAATTCAAAATATGAAAATTACTTCAAAATTACATATAAAATGAGTAAAATTTATTAAAATTTAGTAAAAGTTTAGAATTAAATCCACCTTCAAATAATATTTTGCCATTTATGGAAGCATATTTAATTAAGCAATTAGTGGCAAAAGGGACAAGGAGATTTTTGGAATTTTTTGGGTATGAAATATAATGGTAATGATTAGCGAGTTGTTAATGTTAAGAATCCTCTACTTAGGCGCAACCCTAGGTACAGATTCCCAGCCCGACCCCTACACAAAGTACAGCCATGATTCAGGAGAAGAAGTTTCTTCTCAAGCAGATCAAGCTGCCAGAATTTGACGGAAAAGGAAGGACTGTCCAAGCTGATGTTGAGATTTGGATAGATTCCATGGAAGATTACTTTGAAGCGGCCAGTACTGCACCTGCCAACCAGGCAATGCTCGCCAAGCAGAAGCTCACCAGCGAAGCCAGGCTTTGGTGGAAGCAATGGTGCAGAGATCAAGGGATCTCGAAAGGATCCGTTACTTGGGAAAAGCTGAAAAAAGCTGTGCAAGGAAGATACTTACCACTTGCATACCGCACACAGAAAATGAATAAGTTCTACGTGCTGAAACAGCTGGGTCTGACTCTTGATGCATACTAATCAAAGTTTGTCTCTCTTCTGAAGTATGTGCCACAAACAGATATGACACAACAGGTGTCAAGATTTTGTGCCGGTTTAAATCCACCTGTAAATACCTGCCTCGAATCAATGCGCCCAACATATCTTCAAGACGCACTCATTCGAGCTGCGCCCATAATTGAGGATGTGCAGGCCAGGCCAAGAAGTAACAAGACTTGGTCTTATAATGACCAGAACAAAGGAGCATATAGGTCCTAGGCGAAGAGAGTTGAAGGTCAAATTCGGGGACAAAGAAAGAAAGCAAGGACCAATAATGTCAATAACTTTGTCCCTACCCAAGGTAATGGCTTCAATCTTTGTTGTTTCCACTGTAACGAGCCCGATCATTTCAAAAGGCAATGTCCCAAACTTGGTGGAGGACAATGTCAAGCACCTTTCCAAGGAACCGCCCATGGCCAAGGAGCCACTACCTGGGGCAGAGGAAGAACGGCCTGTTTTGCCAACAAGGAAATGTGCAAAGAAAAAGACCCGACCATGGAAGCAAAGTTTGAGAGGGCAACAGTCCATGCCGCCCTTCACAAGAAAGGCCCGAATCACCAGTTTTCGGTGATTCAGACACCATCGGATTATCAAGGTAATGGCTTTAAAACCTTGATTGATTGTAGCAATACGCATTCCTTTATCTCACCAGCTTATGCAATAAGATTAGGAATAGCCACAATAGAAGCACCTACCTTGCTTATGGAATCAGCAAATGGTCATGAGGTCACTTGTACCAAGAAAACTCCTAAGGTGGAATTCTTTCTGGGAGGAAAGTTGACTTCGGTCACATTTAGGGTCATGAATCTAGGTATCCATGAGTGTTTGCTCAGAATGGATTGGCTTAAACCTAATGACGCCCACATTCATTGTGGAAAGGGCCAAGTTTCCTTTTGAAACTTTGAAGGGGAATTGGTCACAACTCAAGGAGAGGCTGGAAAGCTGAAAATTCAATTGGCCAAAGCATCTTGGACTATAAAGGGAGTTAGAAAGGGACTACCTGTCTACTTGATTAAGCTTAATAAGCTAGATCAGAAGAAGAGTCTAGTGAAGGACCTTCATGGCGAAAGGAGTACGCGGATGTATTTCTTGAAGAGCTGACAAAACTTCCACCTCAAAGGGAAGTGGATCATGAGTTCAAGCTAGTGCCGGGAGCTACGCCAATTGCAAAGAGGCCTTATAGAATGTCCATCCCGGAAGCAATTGATCTGAAGGAGCAACTCAAGCAATTGTTAGATCAGGGCTACATCCGTCCCAGTAGTTCGCCATGGGAAGCTCCAATGTTGTTCCACAAGAAGAAAGATGGAACACTTCGACTGTGTATTGATTATAGAGGGTTGAATCAATCAACGATTAAGAACAAGTACCCTATTCCTAGAATAGATGAACTTCTTGACCGTCTTCAAGGTGTGAAGATCTTTTCCAAGATTGATCTTAGGTCTGGATATTATCAGATAAGGATCAAGGAAGAAGATATCCCAAAGACAACATTCAACACAAGATATGGACACTTTGAGTTCCTAGTCATGTCATTCGAGCTTACGAATGCACCGGCCACCTTCAACATGTTAATGCAGGACATCTTTAGGCCATATCTTGACGACTTTGTACTTGTTTTCTTCAATGATACCTTGGTCTAATCCAAACAGGAAGAAGATCATGAACCCCAACTTTGCGTAGTCCTTGAGACAATGAGGGCACACAAGCTTTATACTAAGATGAAGAAGTAAGCATTCTTCAAACATCAGATTGAATATCTGGGACGCATCGTATCAGCAGAAGGAATCTCAGTGGATCCGGCCAAAGTCAGAGATGTTCTAGAATGGCCAATACCAACAACTGTCAACGAAATACGCAGTTTTCTTGGATTGACAGGATGGTATAGGGTCTTTCTCAAAGACTACGCTTTGATTACAGCACCTCTAATGGATCTACTGAAGAAGCAAACATCCATTGCATGGTCAACTACCGAAAAATATAGCTTTGATAGATTAAAGCAAAGTTTGGTATCAGCACCTATCCTGAAACTTCTGGACCTCAGTAAGGAGTTCTAACTAGTAGTAACTGATGCTAGGACGCTTGGCTTAGGATGTGTGCTTATGCAAGAAGGTCATCCTGTAGCATACTCTTCAAGAAAACTGAAGATCCATGAGAAGAATTATGCTACCCATGATCTAGAACTATTAGCTGTCATCCATGCTCTAAAGTTTTGGAGACACTACCTGTTGGGTAACAAGTTTACCCTAGTGACGGATCATAAAAGTCTCAAGTGGATCTTTACCCAGAACGAGCTCAACATGAGGCAACGTCAGTGGATTGAAGTGCTGGAGGAGTATGATTTTTAAATCGAATAGCGGTCTGGAAAGGAGAATGTAGTTGCCGATGCAATTAGTCGCAAGGCATTCTTTAATTCTCTAATCTTGCAAAATCCATCAACAGCTAGATCTCTAGCCACAAAGGTGTCCATGCCAAACAACCCAATACTTGAGCTAGCTAGAGAGGAAGCATGCCATGATCCAACCTATCAAAAGATGCTAAGGGAAATATCTATTAAGGACTAGGATCAAAAGCTACAGGCTAAGTATCATGAATTCTCTATCAATACTAGACTTGCCTACTATAGAAGGAGATTATGTATATCGGCAAGCCAGTCACTCAAGTAGAAGATACTTTGGGAAGCTCATGATTCCCCTTTCTCAAGACATCATGGATATGCCAAGACCCTCAATGCAGTCAGGAAGAGCTATTATTGGGAGAGGCTTAAAGATGTTCTCAAATATGTCACTGAGTGTTTGTCTTGTCAACGTATTAAGGCTGAACATGTCAAAATGCCAGGAAACTTGCAACCACTTTACATTCCCCAAATGAAATGGGAATTTATCAGTATGGACTTTGTTGTTGGCCTACCCCAACTTTAGGGAAGATACAACTCCATTATGGTTGTGGTTAATATGCTTACTAAGGTTGCACACCTTACTCTTGTTAAGACAAACTGTAAAGCCTCACACATTGCAAGGTTGTTCATCAAGGAGAATCAAGCTACATGGGTTGCCCAGAAGAATCATTAGTGATCGTGATTCTCTCTTCACATCACACTTCTAGAGAGCTATCTTTGAAGCCATTTAGACTCAACTCTATTTTAGTACAGCTTACCATCCCCAAACCGATGGTCAAACGGAGCGAGTCAACCGAGTTATTGAGGATATGCTAAGGGCACACTGCTGCCGTGAACCAAAAAGGTGGATTCAATACTTGCCTTTGGTTGAGTTTGCCCACAATGCTTCTTACCAACAAAGCATTCAGATGATCCCTTTTCAAGCATTGTATAGGCATGACTGTCAAAGTCCTTCAAACTTCTCAGATCCAACCTTGAGGGTTGAAGCTTCAAGACAGATGCTGGAAGAGATGGATGACCAAATGAAGTCAATAAGACAGGACATCCAAGCCGCCAAGGATAGATAGAAGGCATACGTGGATTTGAAACGTCAAGATAGAATCTTCGAGGTAGGAGACATGGTCTTCATTCGCGCACGCCCAAAGAAGAGTTACCTATCCTTAGGACATTGCAAGAAGCTAAGTCCAAGGTATTGTGGACCATACAAGATCCTCAAGTGCCTAGGACCCAATGCTTATAGAATGCAACTCCCTGAGAACCTAAAGGTTCATAATGTATTCCATATCAGCCTATTGAAGAAGTATGTACCTAATCCTAGCCATGTACTTGATGACCAACAAGTTGTTATGCCTAGCCAAGGAGTCCTTGAGCTACGGCTAATAGGATCTTAGATGTTAGGGAGAGACAATTGAGATCCAGAACCTTGAGAGAATGCCTCGTCCAGTGGAAAGATTATCCCGAGGAGGATGCTTCTTGGATGGATGAAAGCACTCTCAACCAAAAATACCCCCAGTTCTTCTAGAGATGAGGACATCTCGATTCCTCCAAGGGGGAGAGAATGTAATATTTCCACTCGAAAATATTACTAAACCTAACTCCCCGCACGCCGCGTAAAACATGTGCAACGTTATCTTCCACATTGTAATTGCCGGCAGTTTAATCCATAACCCGCACGTGCAAAAACGAGACCTCCGCATTGGGAAATCGAGCCTGCGGGTTCAAGATTGCATAACCGCAGGGAAACACCCTTTTTGAAGGTGGCTAAATGGATAATGATCAAATTAATGCAATTTTTTTTTACTAATTCCCCCAGCCGATGCGTGGCTAGAGGGAAGGGAATGGGAGAAGGAGATGATGTGTAGTAGTTGGTGGATGGGGGGAGAGCCATGCATGGCCATGTGGTGGCTTCCCTCCCCCCCTTAAGCCTATATAAGAACCCCCCTTAGTGGGGGATAGGGAGGGAGCAAAGGAACGGCGCCATGCTGCAAGATCGAGGAGAGAAGGAGAAGTCGCTGTCGTTGCCTGCTGTATGCCGCCACCATGATCGCCGCTAGGCCGCCATCCATCTCTACCATTGTCATCAAGTCCCTCCCCCCCTGTCTACTTCTACTTGCCAATGATTGGCTTTCCACGACGTCCCTGCTAGTCCTCAGAAGCTTCTTAGAAGCTTCTCTAAGAATATTTTAAAGGATAAGGCCATAGGCCTTGTTCCTGCATGCCTTCTCGGGTTAAAAACCGAGCTCATAAAGCTCCTTCCCACAAGCCCAAGTATGTGGTTTTAGGAAGAACCGTTTATCCTTAATTACATGTTATGCTATTTATATAGCCCTAGTATTCAATCTCTTCACAAAAATTGCATGATGTATTCCAATGGTTTTGTAGTTCTTTGGTGCTTGGATGTTGGGTGGTTCTCTCTATCTCTTATTTTATTTTAGTCCCAAAGCATTTTGCGTATTACTAGTCATTAATATTGCAATTATAGTAATTAGGTCCCTTTAAGTTGTTCCTACCCTAGTGTGTTACTATTCTTGTTTTTGTAAAGTTACATGTAATTCTTGTTGGTAGCTTAATTTTTAAAAGAAACATTCATAGGATTGTTTCCATAATCTCATTATTAACTTAATAAAGTTGTATGATGGTAGTGGCTCAAATGTGTCCATGTATCTTGGGTTTGACTAATATCCCTAGATCTTTACATGGCATGCTATCTATATTTCTAGATAGTTGATTGGGCTATATCTTGTGCCATAAGTGATATGGTAATGATGCCTACTTTGTTGTGAGTTACTCAACTTTGCCTAGATTCCTAACTCTTCTACCTTAGGGAAGCTCACAAAATAACGCTGTGCACATACAAAAACTTCCCAATATGAAATGTGTACTAGCTACATATTTTAGCTAATGAAGGCATTAGCTTAATTTTTGGAAGATGGAGAAGCATGTGATTGTTAAGACGGAGGTTAGATGATATATGTGCCTACATTAGAAGAGCATGCTTCAAATTTCCTTAGGAGGGCCATTGCACATAGATGCATGAATAAGGCATGAGTTTTGAAGCCTGTGTGAATGCTTAGAGCTTATGTGGAACAAGGATTTGATCTATGCTAGGGTATTTTCTAAACTATTGACTCAAAGATTCTGGCCAATCCTCCCATCATAAGGGTTTGTAATATTACTTGCATTGCATGCATAGATCTTGATAGGTTGTACAAGATATCAATCAAGAGGCTTTGATTTGGCCTCAATTGGTATGCTTAGACTTTGGCGATTCATAAATTATCTTTCTTTTTATTCTTTCTATCGATACTCTCATTCCTTTTGTCCTAAAACCATGTGGTAGCTCATAAATTGCATTTCTTTTAAATATTTCTCTTCCTACTCTTTGCATCCCTTCCATCCTAAACACTATGGTTAGGCCTTGAACCCTACATGCTCTAATATCGTTCACCTTAATGAGTAGTCAAGTAGGGCCATAATTACTTTTTGGGCCTTCAATCCTATGTGCTCTCACATTGTTCACTTTAACCAGTAGTTAAGTGGGACCATAATCACTTTTTGGGCCTACCCTATGCCCATGGTTCCTAGTTGGTATACATGACATATTCCCCTACCCCTCTAGTTTTTTGGACATTTAAAATCCTACGTTCATAGCCATCAAGACATCTATTGTGCATAGTTTTTAAGTCTATAATTTTGACATTCTTTTATCAACCTATTTTCACTGTTGGGCTTGTAGATTCTAACTTTCCCTAGTGGCAACTTCTCCATTCTCCAATAATTTATCAACGACGTCTCTTTAATTCACAACTTTCACATTAAAACTTTGCATCTCCTTTGGGTTCTTGGACTTTGGTTAGCCCTTTTGTCCTCACATGTGGAATCTTGATCACTTTTGTTTAGTTTAAGCTCCCTTCAATGTGGTAGGATTTGTAATTTCTTTGTTGCTATTCTCCCCTCCCCCCCCCCCCCCCCCCCTTCTTTTTGTCCTTTTGAAACTAAATGTCAATGGCATTATAGAAATCAACCATGTGTAGATAATGTCTAGTAAATATACATGACAATAGTGCCTCAAATATGTTCATGTATATTTGGTTTGAGCAAGAACCATTCATCCCTAATTACATGTTATGCTATTTATGTAGCCTAAGTATTCAATCTCTTGCTTATTGCATGATGCATTCTAATGGTTTTGTAGTTATTTAGTGCCTGGGTGTTGAGTGGTTCTCTATATCTGTTTTTTTAATCTTAGCCTCAAAGTATTATACATATTAATAGTCGTTAATACACTACAAGGGAAGGAGGGAATAGTGATGTCGAGTTATGATGCAAATTAGGGGCGTCGCTGGCTTATAGTGAAGCAAATAGCGATGGTACTTAGACAAAAAAATGTCACATCTAGAACCCAGGCACGAAATTTTGTGCAAGATTTTACGAAACTGGGAAGGAGAGGAAGAAAAAGAGAGAAAGAGAAGGAAGGAGAGCTTCTCCCTGCCACTGCCGCCACTATCACCGTCTTGTCACCGTTCGCAAAGAACAGGAGGAAGTGTACGGAGGGCGAAGGAAGAAGAGCTTCTCATCGCCATTGCCGCCACCGCCACCATCTTGTCACAGCTCGCGAAGAACACGAGGAATTGTACGAAGGGCGAAGAGGAGCCATTGCGAAGAGGAGATGAAGAATTCATCTTCAACCCTTTGTAGTAAGTACATTTCTCCCTCTTGCTTTGTTCTTGTTCTTTCTCCTTTTCTTTTGTTTGTTTTTGTTGAGAATGAGGTGCATTGAGGGAAAAAGAGAGGAAATGAGAGAGGGAGAAGAAGAAAGGGAAATGAAGAAAGAACGAGAGAGAGAGAAAGGAAATAAACATGAAACATAATAAAGAAAGAGAGAAAGAGAGAGAGGGAGGGAGGGAGGGAGGGAGAGAGAGAGGAGATGAATGAGAAAACACGAGGGAATAGAGAAAAAAAAAGAGAGACCATAGTCATGCAAGAGAACATTTCATGGTTAAAAGCTTAGTGAAAGAGACTCCCTACACCTTGACACGTCACAAGGGCCATTGCACTTGAGAAGGGGTAACCAATCTTCACTAACAGGAAGCTCAACTCAATTAATCACTTATTTGGACACCTTTAGGAGTATTTTCAGAGTGCTAGATAGAGAAAAAAAGAGATTATACCAACACTTCTGATATTCTCACTTCCAAAGTAAGTGCTAAAGACTCACTTCATACCTGGAGAAGTGAACTTGAGTAGTCAACCTAAAACTATTCTTAAGCTCACTTAGAACCATTTGGTGAGAACAACTTGAGTGAAGGTAGCACTAATAGTGATAGTCAAGCCCTTGGAATTCATGTAGCTAGGTCATCAAAAGTGACTACATCTAAGAGATGACAACCCTAAAAAGACTAAGATCTCACTTTAATTAGCCTACAAAATCACTCATAACTGGTTGGATCATCAAAAAGAGAGTTCACACATTGCGTAGTATTGTAAAAATTGTGCTTGAATGCTTGTTTGCATATGTCGTAATTGAATTTGAAGTTTGAGCACCATCACCATGAAGATACTTGCATTTATATTGAATTACATTGATTATGGAAAACAAAAGCTTAGTTGTGCATGGTGCACCTATATACACTTGCAAGCTAGTAAAATTGCAAATTTCTAACAAAGAAACACAAGATACATAAATAAATAGATCAAAAAAATAAGTCACAAAATACATAAAGAAATTTGAGAAATAGAGAGACCAAATATTGAGTAACTCTAGAAACCCCTAGAATCATATCTTGGACAAAGAAAATATTCGGAAAAATGGACCTTATCATTAAAAATACTCTAAAGCTTACAAACCATGAAACTGAGACCACATCACTAAATGAGCCTTACTAGCCAACAATGACAAATTAGGCAACAAGATTTTTAGCACCTACCATACGACACATCAAACATATGAAAAACTTGGAGCACGAGAGGTATCTTTCTCAGAAGCCGCCACTTCGTTGCTAAAACTAATCACTTATTAAGACGGTGTCGTACTGCTGCGCATCCGAGGTGTGGAATCCACCAAAAAGTTGCGTGTGTGACATTTGTTACTTTGTACATACTTATTCGTTGTGTTTGCATTTTGTTCTGCGTGGGCAGTATAGTAGAGAGGGGGTTGGAGGATATACCCAACAAGAACACATTCAGGAGGCTTTGCAATTGTTTGATCGCATGAGTGATCTAGGTTGTGAGCCTGCTAGCTTCACGCACAATTGTGTTATTGACTTTCTCATCAAGGCAAAAAGATTTGATGATGCATTGGAAATGTACAATAGAATGCAGAAAGTAGAAATGTATCCAAATAGTCTCACTGTGGATATGGTTACTCTTGGACTATGCAAAGCCAATATAGTAGATGATGCTATAAAGTTGGTTATTGACATAGTTGGAAAGGCAGGGACTGTTGATTCTTTGACTGTGAATGGTCTAGTCGGGTGTTTATACAAAGCAAGGAGAGTCTTGGATGCTCATACATTTGTTGGCACGAATGATGGAGAGCTTTGCAACACCTTACCTTGTTGTATTCCATGATGGAGATCATGAACATGATAAGGGATAGATTGCTGTGTATTCAGGACTGAATTTTAAGTGATTCCAGGTACTTTTAAGTCAGAAAATGGGCATTCTAGAAAATCAGATGACAGTAGTGTTGGTTTGTAAAGACCATCCAAGTACCACATGTTACCCATCCATGACCATATAAATTTCAATAGCATATTGATTCAGCACAATCCAATGTGGGAAAAGGATTGCTATTTTCCTATTTCTCTGAAAAAGCCAAAGAGGGAAAGAAGAGGAGGTTGCTTTTCGGTAGGAAAACGCTGTGTGTGGTATGCTAAGAAAAGGACACCAGAAAAAACTCCGCTGAGGGGGTGAGAAAAAGCAACAGTTGAACAGGTTGACAAAAAAAGTAATCCAAGTGTCATCGTAATCACAGAGGAGCGTCCACCTCATTCTCAAAGAATTCTTAGACTCCTTTATTTCCATCATTGTTACCCGATTCTAGCTCCTCTACATGCTCCAAGGTTTCAGCGACCTCCACCCCTTGCAATATCGACCCCTCTATTTGCATATTGTCCTCATCTACGCTAGAAACATTGCTTTAATCATATATCTCGCACTTTGGGGAGCTGAAGGTATAACATACCACCATTGAGGTTGTCGAGGGTTTAGATAGAAAATTACATGTTCAAAATCACGTACAAGAGAGATTTAACTTTTGTGACATGTATCATTTCATAATAAAATTTAAAAAAGCATGAGTTCATGCACTTGTTCACAATGGGTCGACAATAGAAACGTGTTGCGTAAATCCACCATCTTTTTTCAAAAATCCATTTCAAGAAATCTAGATGGACCTCGTCGAATTGTTGCTTCAGCTTCTTCAAGTACCACTTTGAACCACTTCACATCGAATAGGAGCATGGAGAAGCTACGGTAATCCACCATGATAATAATTTGCAAGTTCTCAAAGTACTCCATCACATCTATAATGGTGTTTGGATTTGTTGCTCATCATCGGCTCTCTTGCTCGAACTTTTCCATGATACCAAAATCTGTTGTGGACCACATTTTGTCAATACACTCCACATGAAAATGCCGTCCGCGTGACCACGCGACACTGTATATTTTGTACTGTACATTGAAATAATGAATTAGTTGTCGCATATAAAATGTAGATATGACAAATCCTAAACACATCATCACCTTTGAACTACATCCCCTCAAGAATTCCCACTCCGTAGTTGAGATCGCCACCCCTTCGTGAGATGCTTCAGTCAAAGCTCCGTGCAACCATCGCGTTGACTTAAACCGTAGCATCTCCTCCATGCCCTCGGGATATCGAATCAGTCAATGGCACATACTATATCAAAATTCAAATCGTGCTTCTTCCTGATCTTTCCTAGCTTGCTCATACCTAGCAAGCTACGTCTCCATGGAGGCATGGTGCAATATATAAAACTGATTCACTTTCTCCTCCATTGCAGCATCCATTCTTTTTTCTACCCCATTTCCAACCACCACATCTTGAATTAGTCTATCATCATCCTTCGGTGACCATAGCATATTGTTGTCTAAATCCACCATTGGTAGCCACTGTGAAATATGCACTAACGCCTCAAACACCAACTAATCTTCAACCATACTACCTTTTCGCCGAGCTCGTTTTTACACAAAGCCTTTCAAGGCTTTCATGAAGTGTTCGAAGAAGAATATCCATCACGTATGGACAGATCCAACAATCTCTACAAGATGCACAAGACTTTGGATTTGTATCATGATCATGCTGGTGGGCAGGTATTTCTCAAAGAGACACACCGTCTCCACTGCTGCTTGCCTTGCAGATTCAATAGAAGATGTGTTGACTCCTTCTGTGAGATCGATCGCACTAAAGTTGACAACATGTAAATTGCCCCACGTATTTCTGGAGTAAGGCATGCTACGATCACAATCGGTAGTACAAACTGCCACAAATGAAGAAGCATTACGAACAATGACTACACTCCAAATAGACAAACACACAAGCCACTTACAATCCATTCATAATACAAATCTAACATATCTTATGCCAATCATGGGATTTTATCCTTGATAATTGGTCATCTTTAGAAAATGCGGACCTGAGAGAACGCATCATACCCATCGGAGTGCGGATAGACTTGATAATTTGCTTCACAATGTGCTCTTCTTTAGTGGACAAAACTGTAATGAATGAGATCTAAAAGAGAGAGACAAAAGCTAGAAGACTGCAGAAGAGAGAGAAGAAGAGAGTAGAGGTGAGAGAAAGACTAGGAGAAGAGAGGAAAAGGAAAAGAGAGAGAAAAAGAGAGAAAAATGGGAGAGAGAGAGAGGGGAAGCCATGGAAGCTAAAGGTGAAGGTGAGGAGACATGGGCTGAAAGTACACCTCAAGGGCTCTACGAGGACACCTCACTTGTCCCAGTCGCAGTTTCCTAGATGAAGTTATGGCTGTTTTTCTCCAACCATCCTGTCTTGGACAGCACACTGGTTACTTGTGGACAGCCATCTGTTCTGCAATAGTTTTAGCCCTAAATTATTTTCAGCCTCCCCTTCACCCACATGGGCTAAAATTACACCTCGTGGACTCTGCAACGACACCTCACTTGTCCCTTTTGGAGTTTTTTACACAAAGTTATGGCTGATTTCCTACAACAGATCCTACGGGACAACATGATGTCCACCCCATCCAGCGTCTTGTCTATTATGAAATGGTGGATTATAATGCGGGCGAGACCCTCCCATATGGTCTCCCATACCTCACACCCCTGGTGTCCCGTTTCTCTTTTCTGTCCAGCCGCCCTTGCTTATTGCCATTGTATCATGCGTAGAATAGTACTCTGTAGCTCCCACTTTTTCTTTTCCGGTTCGTCCATTGTTTTTTAGGATAAGAACTCTATGAGATGGGATGGTTTGTAACGAGCGAGGGACATGGGAACATGGCATGGGAACATACCAGTCACACTGACGGTATATAAGGTGTAAGAGGGTATTCTGAGGTATCAGGGAATTATCAAGAATCTCTCTTTTCACCTTCACAAGCTTTCATGGCTTCTTCTTTCTCTCTTTCCTCTCTTTCTCTCTTCTCTCTCTCTTCTTTTGCAATATTTCTCTCTCTTCTTTCTCTTAGTTAGATTAGTTATGTCTCCTTCATTACAAAAACCCAAGGAGTGCGAGGTAGCTGCAAGCGACCATCAGCACTCAATTGTGGCCAAAGGGCCTCCATCTTGCCTACGTCTTTCAAATCCATTCATGACTCTGCAATGTCTCTCTTTCCTGTGATGTCGTCCCATAGTAAGCTGCCCACATTCTTGAAAATATGCATGGGATCCAACAAGTGGTTGATGTGTAAGTGGGTCCAATATGGCAACTCATGGAAAATTGAGAACCGTCGTGTTCTGTTTGGATGTGACTCCGTGTGGACCATTTTGTTTGGATGTGACGTATCCTTGATATACCATCTTCTTCATGGTTTGTGACCTTTGGGAGTCTAACTGTGGCCCACACAATGAACATGCATGATAACCTTAGGTAACCAGACCTGTCCCAATACCTCTATCTAGTGAATAAAAACTTGAACAAGCTATGATAGATATTATCAATGAGAATGGAAGCCTATTTACCTGAGCACTCCCCGAATCCCAAAAATTCAAGCATGGTCCACATGAGGATGGATCGAATATTGGCAGACCGTGGTCCATCACGCTTGCTCATTTCTTCCACAGTGATCCGCTCCTCCCACAAAATCTTAAGCTCATCGACTAATGGACAAAGATACACATCCATAATTTTAACTTTGTAGCGGCCGAGAACAAGTAAGCTAAGGATGAGGTGTCCTTTCTTCGTAGAAAGCCATGGAGGGATATTGTAGTTGACAAGGACTATAGGCCACATAATGTGAGAAGTTGAGCGCAGACCAAATGGATTCATGTCAATGTGGCTCCATACACCTGAATCCGCTGATATTTATTGAACTCTATCTATGGATCTATTTTGCACATGCCACATTGTTAAGCTCACCATGCGGGACATACGAAACATGTGATTTATGTGAGGGATAAGCAGAAAGTGTTTAAGAACTTTTTAAGGGATGGTTTGTCCTTTCAAGTCTTGTGGATACCTATAAGCACCACACTTTGGATATGTCTCCATAGTCTCATATTCTCCTTAAAAGAGTATGAAATCATTGATACATGCATGGATGTTGTTGTAGTCCATACCAAGCTTTCATAAAATATGTCGTGTATCATTAAGAGACTCAAGTATAGTATTTGCAAGTGGTAATATATGATACTTCAGTAACCTGAAAAAAATCATAAAACACCTTGAAAAAGCATAATTTTTTTAATGATAGTGTCAAAAATAAATCAATGAAGCGTATGTACAAGGTACTTGAACAAATTGATCACACTTGTATCACTCCACCCGTATTTTGCTTGTATACTTAAGAGTGCAAGCAGTGTCTTCAAGCGAGATACTCGGCACCCATCACATAATAATATGGATGCTTCCTTTTTAAGTAGATTAGATGTCTCGACATCCATTGGCATCAATGCATCGATCACTTCCTCCATCTCAGGCTCCAAGATAGTAGGAAAGTCTAGAAGGCTGCCTGTCTCCTCTGGTATTGAAGGTATGGATTGGGTAGTACCTTCCAAGTGGTGGTTTCGCTCATGCACTCCATCCATCACACGCTCGAGAACTCTTTTAACTAGCCGCAAAGGGTGCACTTCTCCTTGGGATGAGGCATTTCCTGCTTGTAAGAAATTTTTTTGACCATATCAAATGTTTTTGTATGTGATATTCAATTATTTTACAAATACAATGTATGATTGATATACACTTTTCTTATCGTTTGCTCAAAATTTGAGATCGCTTGATCAATGATCTCTGATTAAAACTCGCCGAAGCGTCATACGTGTTGTATAGACAATCAACATTTTTGTCTAATCTTTAGCTTACATTGAGAGTAAGGACATGGGACACGTTGATTAAGATACGCCTCGCGATCTTGAACATCATGGCTTTCATCGTTTTCCATTTGGTCTATGTTACGACAAACAATTTGTTTTTTTATCATTCTTTTTTTCTTTCTTAAAATTTTTGAGAAGGGATTTCTTCTCTTGTAACTCAACAAAATTAACATATGTAAAGTCTCCACCCCCTACGGATGGCGGGCCTAGAGTATGTAAGGTCTAATATGCTATGCATGGGGACGAGGGAGTAGCTACTCTATGTCAGACGTCTCGTGGTATTGCGCCGGACCTCACCACACTTTTTTCTTTGTGTGCACCTTTAACAAAATCTCTCTCTCTCTCTCTTTCTCTACTATTGCCACTACTATTACTAGTATTCTCCTTCTCGAAGTGTCGAACACACTCAAGATGCACCCTAAACAAAACCTCTCTCTCTCTCTACTACTACTACTACCACTACTAGTAATACTCGCCTTCTCGAACATACCAAAGGTGCATCTTTAACAAAAATCTCTCTCTCTCTCTCTCTCTCTCTCTCTCTTTGTGTATTACTACCACCACCACCACTACTACTACTACTATTACTACTAGTACAAACAATAAAAGAAGAAGTTAAAGAACAAGATCTTACTCTCTCTTTGTTTTTTATCCATTCATTCTCCTCTCTCCCTCCCTCTCTCTCTCTTTCTCTCTTTCTTTATTATGCTTCATGTTTATTCCCTCTCTCTCTCGTTCATTTTTTCTCTTTCTCTCTTTCTCTTCCTCTCTCATTTCCTTTAACAAAACCTCTCTCTCTCTATCTCTTACTACTACTACTACTACTACTACTACCACCACCACTACTACTACCACTACAAATAAGAAAATAATAAATTAAAGAACTACTACTACTATTACAAATAAGAAAAGAAGAATTTAAAGAACAAGATTTTACCCTCTCTTTGTTTTTTATCTATTCATTCTCCTCTCTCCCTGCCTCTCTCTCTCATTTCTTTTTTCTTTTCCTCTCTTCCTCTCCCTCTCTCATTTCCTCTCCCTCTCTCATTTTCTCTCTTTCTCTCTCAATACACATCATTTTTAAAAAAAACAAGCAAAAGAAAAGGAGAAAAATAAAAACAAACCAAGAGGGAACAATGCACTCACCGGAAAGGCCCGAGGATGGATTCGACATCTCCTCTTCACGACGATGGCTCCTCTTCGCCCTCCGTGGATGGATTCGATAGCTCCTCTTCACGATGAGGGCTCCTCTTCACCCTCTCGCAAAGGCCTAAGGATGGATTCGATAGCTTCTCTTCACGACGGCGGCTCCTCTTCGCCCTCCGTGGACTTCCTCCTCTTTTTCACAAACAGCAGCTGCGGCGAAGAGGATCTCTCCTTCTCCCTCTTTCTCCCTTTCTCTCCCTCTCCCTCTCAAATGCAATATGCAATTTGCTCTCCCTCTTTCGCTCTTTTGCGCAAAATGCCACGCTCGGATTTTGGCTCGCTTTTTTTTACCCTAAGTACCGTAGCTATTTGTGTCGCTATTTGCATCCATTTGCGACGCAAATAGTGACACTACTAATTTGCGTTAGAAATGGTTGTTGCTATACTCCTATATCATTGCAGTGTAGAATAGCATAAACTAGGTTTGCTTACATTAAGCACAAAGTATGCTTCATGGACAAACATGCCAAGATCCCACAAAGTGGATAGGAGTCCCAAAAGAGAGCATAAACCCTAGTTCAATCTTGTGAAGTTCCTAAAATGCAAAAAAGATACAAACCCTGATCCTAAAATGGTGCACTGTTGTTGAGATGTAGAGAGAGAAGATATGTAGAGACATGAGAGAGAGAAGAGATACACCATGTACACTCCCAAACACTATTTCATATTATTCAAAATCTACATATCGGTGAGACCTAGTCCAGATAGGGTGAGCTATATATAGCTCCAATACCCCCACTCAAACAAATGTCTCTAGCTACGACAGATGAAAAAACCCTTGGGGAGCACAAGGGAAAAACCCAAGCTCCTATATACAAATGTACAAGCATGATCAACATGGATTATTATACGCATGTAATGTGAATCCCTGTATGTGAAGTGAAATTAAATATGTATGTACACAAGTGACTAAGAGATCTAAGGTGTATATGTATGTGTGCTACAATGCCATAGTAGATTAATTCCCAAAGATTAAAGATTAGACAACTCCAAGTTCCAAGTGCAATAGAGTGAAGCATGCTTCATTGAGTCCTTTGGTGAATATATTTGTGGTCATTTGGTCACTTGGACAATGTTCAATTATGATTGTGTCTTTCTTTACTTCATATCAAACATAATGATAATGCACTATGATATGTTTAGACTTGTTATGGTGAACATAGTCTATAGTGATGCTAATAGCACTTTGGTTATCACATTGAAGTGGTGTGCTAGAGAGAGGAGGATGGCCCATATCTGATCAAACTTATCAAAGTCATACTAACTCTTGAGCCACTAAAGATGTTGCTACATATTCAGCCTCTATAGTGGAAACCACAACACATGGTTGTTTATTGATAGTCCAAGAAACAAGACAACCATTGATAAAGAAACAATTTCCACTTATAGAATACATAGATAAGTGAGAGCTTGCCTAGTATACATATGTATAACCCAAAAGGTGAAGTGAATGCAAAAAATCAGAGCTTTGTTAGCACTGATAAACCAACCCAAAATCTTTACTGCCTTTCAAATACTGAGCAAATACTTCAAAAAACTTGTAGCAAAAAGAATGTTAGGGTGAGAATTTAAGCAAAAAATTGAAGACATCCAATAAGATTAGCATAAGATTGATGCAATGCTAATTGACCATCACTTTACAAAAAGTGAGAGTTTTTTGTAGAGCTCACAAGACAAGGAGCACTAGCAGGATGTGCAAAATTCAAACAAAAAATTTAAATAATATCTTCAGTGAAACTTATTTGACGCAATAATAAAATACTCTTTTCTCATTAACGTTGAATCTGAATACCAAGACATGAGCATATGTCTCCAAGATTCACGATGTCAAATGTAGAAGATAAAACCTTCTTTACTTGTTGAAGGAAGTTGAGATTGTTAGAAACAAGTATGGTATCATCCACATATAGAGAAAGAATAATAAAACTATCATTGTTGTGCTTGACATATAGGTCACGATCTAAAGAACAAGAGATAAAACCTTGTTTTGTAAGGAAGAGATCAATATTAATTTGATACCAAGCTCGTAAAGATTGTTTGAGACCATAGAGTGCCTGATGAGGTCAGCAAGCAAGATCTTTCTTATCTTTAACAAATCCCTCAAGTTGCTCCATGTATATATCTTCCTTTAAATTTCCATTAAAAAAAGCCGTTCTCACATCTATTTGGTGAACCTCCAAGTCAAAATCAATAGCAAAAACTAACAAGACTCGAATACTAGTAATACAAACAACATGTGAGAAAGTTTCTCAATAAGCAACTCCTGTAATTTGTGAGAACCTTTGGCAACTAGCCTTGCTATGAATTTGTTAAATGTTCCATATGCTTTTGTTTTAGTCTTATAAACCCACTTGCATTTAATAATAGTACATCCAAGTGTGGTAACTTAGTTACAATCCATGTGCCTTTAGACATAAGAGATTCATACTCAGCTTCCATGGTCTCCTGCCATTGTTCCTTTTGTCTGGATGACATGGCATCACTATAAGAGATAGGGTCTTCATAAATATTGAGAGCATTCTCAAGAATATTAGCATCATAAACATAACAAGTACCATACTCACTATCAATTGAAAGATCAACATAAAGATCAACGCCAAGGTCATCAATAGCAATAGGTCTAGGTTGTGAATCATGATTTGAAGAGTCTATATTATCCTGTGAAGGAGGTTTATCATCATATAAAAAAGAAAAAGAAATGAGTAATGACTTTGTATCATCAATGTCCTCTAGTGACCATGTCCTCCCAACATCCTCTTGAGACCATGTGCTACCCATAAATTGCCAATTGAAAATAGCATCATGACTTATGACTACCTTCTTGGAGGATGGATAATAAAACTTGTATTTCTTAGAAAAAATTTAATATCAAATGAAAATAACTTTCAAAATAGGAGAATCAAGTTTTTTGCGAGTCTCTTTGGGCACATGAATATAAGCAATACATCTAAAAGTTTGAAAATATGAAACAGAAGGAGTTTCACCTGTCCAAGTAGTAATCGGTATTTTACCAGAAGGAGTAGTAGTAGGAAGATGATTTTGCACAAATATTGCTTCAGTATAAAAACATCAAGCTAAGCTAGAATGAATGAGCATATATGGCATGGCATTGATGATAGTCTTATTTTTACGTTTAGCAATACCATTCTATTGAGGAGAGTAAGGAACCATACATTCATGATGAATACCTTGATTATCACAATAATCATCAAAATATTTGAAATTTATTCTTCACCATTATCAATGCAAAGGTTATTGATACAACAATTAATATGAAGTTCTACGGCTTCTTCACGTTGATTAAAAGATAATAAAGCTTCTAATTTATGTCGCAAGAGAGAAACAATGGCGTATCTTGAGAAGTCATCAATAAAAGTCATAAAATACCAATATTGAGATTTTGATGGAGAAAAAGGTTCATAAATATCAATATGAATAAGATCAAACAAACTCTAGAATGAGTTGAGATAGAAATGAAAGAGAACCTACAAAAATGCTTTTCAAGTGCACAATATTCCCAAATACCCATGTGAGGAAAAGCTTTGAATTCCATACCTTGAACAAGGTCGCACAGATAAAGATCCACTAGCTTAGAAAAATTAGAGTGAACAAAGCGATGATACCATATTTTGTTGTTAAGATCACAAAGAGCTGTAACAATATTTGCAACATGTTCATTTAAAGATAACTCAAAAAGATTATCATTTCAAGGAGCAACAACTATGGTTTGGCCGTCTTTCTCAAAGCGACACTTAGTATGGTGAAAACCAACAAAAAGACCAAGATCCATAAGTCTTACAATGAGAAGAAGATTTTTTGTAGATCAGGGACATGTAAAACTCCATGTAGAATTCTTGTTGAAGAAAGAGTACCAATATTTAAATCACCTATACCTTTGACTTGATAGGTTGTGTCATCAGAAAGATAAAATAATTTCTTGATACAAATAGAATGATACTTATCTAGCCATTGGGATTGATGTCATATTTCCAATAACACTAGAATTAATAATAAAACGAGATCCATCACAAACATAAACTATCCTTCCTGGAGAGATAAAATAACTCACACAATTTTCTTCTTTAGTAGTGTTGTCATGTGTAGTAGCATATGCTCTATTACGATCTGAATCGAAACACCTCTTGAAAAATAGATGGGTTGGATGATCACTCTTTTTGCACTAGTCACAAGAAGAATAATCTCTAGATAAATGTGGTTGTTTATTTGTAATATAATATTATTTATCATATTGTTTTTCTTAGCAATCACCTGTAGTGTGACCATTTCTATTGCAATAAGAACAATGTCTATTAGGAAACTTTTGACAAGAGAAGCCATCTTTGTTAGGATAATGTATCTATTAGGATCCCATCTTTGTTAGATAATATGGTAACGATATTATCATAAGTAGGAACTTTAAAGTTTCAAGAAGATGTGTTACCAATTGCTTTCATGAAATGGCATCACTAGTAGAGCAGTAAACTAATTGATAATTTTCTTGAATGATTCAATATGTGTTATCATAGAAGTTCCAATGTTTTATTGTAACTCAATGAGATGACTACGAAGATAAAGTATTTTTGTAATAGATTGCTTCTCAAAATTTGCTATCAAATACTCCCATATAGCTTTTAAGGTTGAAAGATTATATACATCAAGCATAAGAGATTCTTGAAGAGCAAAAATAATATTCTCGAGGTAGACATTCATAATTACCAAGAATAATATCATGCAAATCATCACCTTCAAGAATTAGTAGCATCTTTACTTTCCATCTAAGGAATCCTTTTCCTTGAAAGTGAGAGACAAAATGCTATCTAGAAAAAAACTTATTGATGATTATAAAATTTGATATAGCTAGCTAAAACAATACATATAATATGAAATCACAGAATCTATACATCATATACAAAACAAGGACGAAAGCGTAGCACGACAAGCTGTATGCAAAAGCCATGCTTGAAAGAAAGATGTTTGGTTCAAAAATAATACTCCAAAAGAAAGAGACCCAAGATAGATGAAACACGGGAAAGAATAAATTGACCCAAAATATAAAATGTGTGCGAGAATAAATTAGCTTAACATAGATGAGAAATATGAACAATGATCAGAATATTATTGCATTACTTTTTGGTCAAGAATAGATGATGATCTTGCTAGTTTTGGCAGAAAATCAAGAGTGAGTAATCGTGATGAAACCTATGTCAAAGAAGTTTGCATGAAAAGCTATTGTCCTATTTATTTTCATGTTTCAAGTCAAGTTTACCTGAACTAACGTAACTTTTGACACAGAACTCCAAATTGCACGGATTTGCTAGGAAGAAAGCTTGTGAGTCCTAGCACATAAAAAAAGGTTGGTTTTCTTGAGAGAGGTGTTTTCTTAAGGGTTTTCCAAATAGAAACTTTTAGGGTCTCCAAGCAATGCATATCTACAATTCAACATATGTCCAATCTAAATGATAATCGATGATTATTGCATCAACTTCTTCTATGCTTAAAATTCATAACATAAGATCCTCATAACATACACAATACATCAAATTTAAGCATGAAAAGACTAGGAATTAAGAATTGAAGAGATACTATATAGGTATACTTCCTGATTATCTTCTTCAAGGAATTGGTTATAGTCAATCTTGATAGCTCTGATATCATGTTGAGGTATAGAGAGAGAAGATATGTAGAGATATGTGAGAGAGAAAAGATACACCATGAACACTCCGAAAGACTATTTCATATTGATCACTATATATATATGAGACCTAGTCTAGATAGGATGAGCTATATATAGCTTCAATAGCACCATCCTTGAGAAATGACATAATCCTAACCCTAATTTGTGTCTATTCAAGGGTGGGAGGTCTGAATTGTATTCACCCTTTTGGTACATCCATGCTATGAAAGCTTTGTCAATGTAACCATTGAATCGTTCTATTCTATCATCTTACATCCATTGTTGAGGGTAAGAGAGAGTGTGTGAGAGGTGTGTTGACCTAGGGACTCAAAGAAGGTAGATTTGTTTGTTGTCTTATTGCTTTTCTCTTCTTCTCTACTAGCTTCTTTACTGATTGGTGCCATATATGAAGGAGCAATGGCATTGGCTTCTGCTTTTTGGGTCATGGAACCATCTTCTAGCCTTCAAGATCTTGGACTACAATGTAGAAAGGTAAATTTGTGAGTTTTCTATAAACTTGATGCTAGTCTTGTGTTCATACTTTTTTGGATAGGAGAGAAGGATGTACGATTAGTTAGAGTGGAGTGTCAAGAGATAAGGTGAGAGATTGTTGCCAAAATGAGTTGCAACCTCTAAAACAATAGAAGTCCATTCAATCTCCCGGTTGTTATTCATTTAGCTGAATACTTTGGTTCTATTATTGGGAAAAAGGAAAATGCAACTTTTGAGGCTCTCACATTCCTATTGTATGGTAGAATGCGAGGCTTGTGCATGAGCACGGATGAGATCGTAGGGGTATCAATAATCATACATTCATGGCTAGCATACTTTGAGATCCATGTAGCTAGGTTAGGCCAAATCGAGAGGAATGTGTTTGTAGGATCAAGATTGATGATATTGGATTTGTTGGAATAGGAAACAATTACAAGGCAAAAAATCAAAAACACAAAAAAGAAACTCGAAATGCAAAACACAAAACATAATATTCAAAATCTTCTTATTGGACATCTTAGATGGCAATATTATGGATTTTCTATACATTTAACTTGATACATTTCTTTGAATGAAAGTGCATTGGAGAAGAGAAGGTGAAACAAAATGCAAAACTAAAACTCAAAACCCTTCTTACTTGGCCAATCTTAGCGATATTGTTACCACTTATTGAGCATCTCACTTGTATGGTGTGTTCATAAAGAGAAAAGAACACAGGAAAAACCACAATGCAAAACTCACTTATATGGTGTGTGCATGAAGAGAAGAAAACCCAAAACTCATATTGATGGTTATTGTCACATTGTGGGATTATGGACAACTAATTGCAACGTTATTAGCCTTCAAGATTCTTCGGTGCAATGCCCTTACCTATTTTACAAATGCACCAAAAATGGCTATTAAAATTTCTGATCAACAAAGATGGTGCTTGCGATTGAGTCAACTGGATTTGTATTTGATTTCATGAGTTCATCCTCACGTTGCATTGAGTTTCTGTGCCTCCACCATGATGGAGAGGTAATGAGCGAAATAAAGGTAGAAACTATCTTCGTTTTGCTACCTTTGGTTGTTGGGGCGACGTGGTGTTGACACCTTGAACTTGATGACAGCTGATGTTTGTTGTCAGGTATGGTAGTCATTGCACTGGTTGCTCTCTCCAAAATTTTTAACATTTTCATTGGCCAGCTGTACTTCCACATTGGCTTCGCCTTGTTTATAACAGATAACAAATGCATTGGAGCTCGCTATTGTCTCCATGAGACTCTAGCTTTTGCTGTAGCCACCTTCCTTGCACAACACCTCCTCGGGGTGGCAGATTGCTAGCAGCAAGCATACAAAATTGTAGGCAAACGGCTGCAAGTTGGTGGACGACCACCAGGTGTCTAGAAGGTAGTACCATGCGCACTTCGCCTTTGTTAATACGGCAAGCCACTTCACATACATTTCGGATAGTGCT
The DNA here is from genome assembly GCF_053477565.2 of Lygodium microphyllum. Taxonomy (NCBI): domain Eukaryota; kingdom Viridiplantae; phylum Streptophyta; class Polypodiopsida; order Schizaeales; family Lygodiaceae; genus Lygodium; species Lygodium microphyllum. Next base: position 17,743,665 of record NW_028229514.1, read on the forward strand.
ATTATGGGATTATTGCATAACAATTATGAACGATTTCCTTGGCCGCTCATCTGAGCGGCAACGTTTTGGTGCTGGCGGTGATTCGGCCTTAGGTGACATTATTTGGTTGGAGGTGGCGAATAGTTGCTGCTGCATTTCTTGAGTTCTAGATGGTGGCTGGCATCATGCATTGTCATTGGGTCATTGTCGTGTTGTCGTTCAGTGCCAAGCTGAGGGCTACTAGTGGGGGGTAGCTCAATCTATGTTGATCAGGGCGGTGGGTATATTTCTGGAGGGTTGACATCTGCGGCGGAATAGGCGGTGAGCAAGAGGCATTAGTGATGAGCAGGATAGCTGTCTTTTTGGGTGGGCAGTGACTGGAGGCTAGTGGGTGGTAGCAAATTGCAATGAGCAGTAGGCTTGTAGCAACTTGGCAGAGCAGCAGCTAGGAGCAACTGATCTGTTCAAATTGGCATTACGTTCTCGGTGGGGCTGGCGCAGGTGGTGATGACGACGTCTTACAAGTCATCCTGTTTTTTATTTTTCTTTCTTCTTTAATTATTTTTTCCCCTTTTCTTTTTCTTCCCTTCCTTTTTGCTCTTCCTTGGGCACATTCACACAGATATACACACACTAGCAACTCACCCATTCCCACTCTCTCACACACATTATTAAGGTACGTACATGCATAAACATACACACTCACTTACACATTAAGTCACACACTAACTTTAAGTCATGTTTACACACAATCATACACACACACATATTAGGTTATACACACTTACACAAAAAATAAAAATAAAACCACCCCTCAACACGTGCCCATACACAAACACACAAACTCTTGGACTTGCTTTCAATAGATTTAAACTTTGCTCTTTGTGTTGAAGTATCGCAAGCTTTTTTACCTACATGGTAGAATAAATTCCTTAGGATGTGGACCTAGGCATGTAGTCCATGACTTAACATTGTTGGTTGAAAGTATACTTGACTTTTGGCATATGTAGGTAGGAGATCTAGCCTTTTGCAAGGATTTTTTCACCTTCCTTGTCAATCTTCTTTGATAGTAATTTTTTGGTATGGAATCATGATGATAGTTGTAATAATTTATCTTCCAACATTTACATATTAGCAATAATTTCTCTTTTAGTTGTTTACATTTGACAATGTAATTACTCAAGGGTTAATCCATTTGACAAAATCTACAGTAACCCTTGTAATGTTTAATTTATGCCCAAGCTATGATGTGTACAAGAGGTCAATAATTCTAGTCATCTTCCTAGCCTGCAATGAATCTCCTTATTGCATTTAATTATTTCTCATATATAGATTTTTTAGTTTGATCCCTTGTTAGTATGTACTTAATAGGTTAAACAATTAGTTCATAACAATGTGAAAGCATTTCCCTAATCCCCCCCCCCAAAAAAAAAATTTATCCTATTAAAAAGTGTAAACCTTATTCGAGCAATGATGGTTTGAAAAAAAGACTTGTCCTTGGGTCTTATTTCTTAGCTCACTAATGTTAAAATCCCTTCATAAATATGTTTTAAATTAAGTATGGGACTCTAATTCAATCCCCCTTATTTGCAATTTTATTGTATAATTCCGTTACAATTCATCTAAACCATAACACTTGACATTTAATCGCTTTCCTTTCATTATTCACACTCGTTTATTGTTGTTTGGTTTAAAGTGCAATTAGTCACCCAATTGTTTAAAAACTATTGAAGGATTTATAACTATTGTTTTAATTTGGGATACCCATTTTTTTGAAATTTTAAATTTAGGGGATTTAAGTGCTTCCCCCTTTTTTCCTATTTAAATCCTTCCTCGCCCTTTCTCTTAAGTAGTTTAGTTTTGACTAAGTAGGGCTTATAAGTTCAATTTACATGTTACTCTCTAACACTAGCCTCAACCTTTTTTACTAATAAAAGAGGAATGTATTATTAAGCAATTTTCCATTGAACATGGCCTTATAACCAATTGCCTACCTCTTTTCTCCAAGTTATCTATTGAGCTAAGTCCATCAGTCTCTCCTTAAAATAATAATTTTAAGCCTTATGTGGTTCAATTCTTTCAATTGAAGGTGACTTACATCCTTTTGTTACTATAGTAAGCAGTAGTTACTTCTCTATCTATGAAACTAAGCCCATTAGTTTCTGCTTGGAACAAGGATGTTGAGTTTCATCTGTTTTAGTTCCCTTCAAAGTAATGGCTTATACATATGGATAAAGCTTCAGAATCATATACCTCACTAGTTATTGTATGCTTGACTAAGAGCTAATACTCTTAGACGTACTCCTTGGCTGATGAATATTATTGTTTTTTGGTTCATCTTCAAGCTTAGAACCATGCCATTATCCATCCACATGGACATAACTTGTTTCATGCAAGTGACAAGGATAGCAACTAGATGCTGGTGTAGACGCTCACAACATAAGTATGATTATTCAATTCTCACTAATAATTTGCTTATTTGGTTTTGCATGAAAGAGGCAATATCACACCTTCATGAAAATGGCTTACAACATCATGTCATGGCCTTTTTTTGAGTTCTATGGTTGTAGAAGTTGAACTATTGTATAATGTATTGTACAACTATGAATATATTAAATTTCCAAGTATTCTTATATTATTTTTGTTTTTCAAACTTTAGAACTATGCTCTATTGAAACACTCACTCTTGAGCATAGTGCTTTGACAACTCTCCTCTATCATTTTTATCAATCAATAATTTTTATTAAAACTTTTGTTTTTGGGATTGAGAAAGATGGCCAAACCATAGCTATTTCTCCTTGAAATGGTAATATTTTAAAGTTATTTTTAAAATAAGATGTTGCAAATGTTGTTACAACTCCTAGCGATCTTAACATCAAAATATGGCGTTATCGCTTTGTTCACTACTTTGATTTTTTAAAGCTTATTGATCTTTATTGATGTGACCTTGTTCAAGGGTATTCATCATGAACATATGGTTCCCTACTCTCCTTAATAGAATGGTATTACTAAACGTAAAAATAGTACTATTCTCAATGCCATGCGATGTATGCTATTTCAATTTGGCTTATCTCGATGTTTCTAGGCTAAAGCAGTCTTAACACTAGTATTTGTTCAAAATCATCTTCCTACAAGTGCTCCTTCTGGTAAAATATTGATTACTACTTGGAAAAGTGAAACTCCTTTTGTTTCATATTTTCAAACTTTTGGATGTATTGCTTATATTCATGTACCCAAAGAGACTCGTAGAAAACTTGATCCTCCTAGTTTGAAAGTTGTTTGAATTGGATATTCAACTTTTTTTTAGGGATACAAGTTTTATGATCCATCTTTAAAGACGGTAATCATAAGTCGTGATGCTATTTTCAATGAGTAACTTATGGGCAACACATGGTCTCAAGCTAAGGATGCTAGGCAGACATGGTCACTAGAGGATGTTGATGATACAAAGTCATTACTCACTTATTTTATTTTTCTATATGATGACGAGCCTCCTTCACGGGATAATATTGACTCTTCAAATCAAGACTCACAACTTCCACCTATTATTGCTGATGATGACCTTCGAGTTGATCTTCCAATTGATAATGAGCATGCTAGTTGTCATGTTTATGATGCTGATATTCTTGACAATGCTCTCAATATTTGTGAAGGCCCTATCACTTATAGTGATGCCATATCATCCCCACAAAAGGAACAATGGAAGGAGGCCATGGAAGCTGAGTATGAATCTCTTCTCTCTAAAGGTACATGGGTTCTAACTAAGTTACCACTTGGACGTACTGCTATTAAATGCAAGTGGTTTAATAAGACTAAAACAAAAGCAAATTGAAAATTTGACAAATTCAAAGCAAGGTTGGTTGCCAAAGGTTTCTCACAAATTGCAAGAGTTGATTATCAAGAAACTTTCTCACATGTTGTTTGTATTACCAATATCTAGGTCCTGTTTATTTTTGTTGTTGAATTTGATTTGGATATTCACCAAATGAATGTGAGCACTGCTTTTCTTAATGGCGATTTAAAGAAAGAGATGTACATGGAGCAACTAGAGGGATTTGTAGACAAACATAAGGAAAATATTGCTTGTAGACTTCATTGGGCACTCTATAGTCTCAAACAAACTTCATGAGCTTGGTAGCAAAAGATTGATCTCTTCCTTACAAAACAAGGTTTTATCTCTTGTTCTTCAGATTGTAACTTATATATCAAGGGCTACAATGATAGTTTTGTTATTCTTACTCTATATGTGGATGATACCATACTTGTTTCTAACAATCTCAACTTCATTCAATAAGAAAAGAAGGTTTTATCTTCAACGTTTGACATGGTCCATCTTGGAGATATACACTCATGACTTGGTATTTAGATTCAACACTATCAAGAAAAGGGTGTTTTGTTATTGCATCAAACAAATTTCATTGAAGATATTATTCATAAACTTGGTTTTGGTTCTACACATCTTGCTAGTACTCCTTGTCTTGTGAGCTCTACCAAAAAATCTCACTTTGTACAGAATGATGGACAATAAAAAATACATCAACCTTATGCTAATCGTGTTGGATACCTTCAATTTTTTTTCTTTAATTCTTGTCGTGACATTCTTTTTGTTGCAAAATTTCTTGGACAACATCTTAATTCTCCATGTCTTAAACATTGGACTATAGCTAAATGAGTTTTGAAGTATTTGAAAGGCACTTAAGATTTTGGATTAGTTTATCGGCACCAATAAATCTCTGATTCTCTACATTTACTTCAACTTTTAGTTATATAGATGTAGATTTGGTGCACAGATCGGATGCCGTAAGCGTGCGTAGTGAGTGTCAAAAGGTCCCCAAGAACAAAAGAACTCTACTTTTTGCACACAAATCAATGTAGAAAGCTTGCACGACATGAACAAGAGACCAATTGGGTGCAATCTCCTCCCATGCCTTGTGTGAGCGCTCCACAAAGCATGTATTTCATATATATTAATCATCTTCAAGCTCAAATAATAGCCCAAATTACAAAATAGCACGCTTTAGCTTTTGAGTTTGCTTTTGTGCCAATAGAGAATTAAAGCTAATGGGCGCCCAAGAAGTCAGGCGTACCCAAATACAATGTCCAAGTACAAATATCTAAATCGTGCGCCCATGCGCATACAAAAATAATAAATAAATATCAAGCGCTTTGATAAATAAGCGCAACAAAATATAAGCGCCATGCCTAAGGTATGCGCCCATCAAAATATTGATGATAACTTTGAATACACGCTATCCTCCAATGCTTTCCACTGCCACCGCTGTTATCTCTACACATTAATTGAAGTATTCACAATCCTTAGTAGAATAATTCAATTAAACCGACAAAAGTGAATACCTAGCAGTCTTCAGCTACATAAATAAATTGGTTAGAAATCAATCCTAACCTTAAGTTATCATGAGTGCGCACTCTAAACTCATAAACGTTTATTAATTTAAATATGTATTTTGTAGAATCACCCGCTATGGAATCACCCATGTACACACTAAATTGACAAAACGTCCGAAAAGGATAGGCGTCCCCATCGACTTCTCACACAAAGAATCCACTTTGTGTATGAGCCCCGGTAATAAAATCTTACGGAATCTACCGTAAAACCTCACGGAATCCACCGTGGCACGGAATCCACCATGTAGTATGCCTCCTGGTATCAAGATTGGGCATGATCTCACTTATCTATGCATTCTACATGTGGAAATTGTTTCTTCATCAATGATTGTCTTGTTTCTTGGACTGGCAATAAATAAGGTTGTGTTGCTATTTCCACGAATATGTAGCTACATCTTTAACCGCTTGAGAGTTAGTATGGCTTTGGCAAGTTCTATAAGATATATTGGCCATCCTCTTCTCTCCAACACACCATTTGATGTGATAATTAAAGTGCTCTTAGTCTTGCTAAAGACTATGTTCAACATAACAGGTCTAAACATATTGCAGTGCATTATCATTATGTTCATATGAAGTAAAGAAAGGCATGATCATGACATTGAACATTGTCCAAGTGATCAGACGACTATAGCTATACTCACCAAAGGACCCAATGAAGCACACTTCACTTTGTCGTGCTACTTGGAACTTGGAGTTTTCTCAAATTCAATCTTTGATAATTAATCTACTATGACATGGTAGTGCCATTGTACATACTCCTTGTAGGTACCATACACTTCTTATATGCAAATACACTCTCAGACTTCTTGGTCATCTTTATATATACATATTTAGTTTTGCTTCACATGCACGCATTCACTTTACATGCACACAACAATAATCCTTTTTTATCATGTTTGTGCATTTTTATATAGGAGCTCAAGTTTTTCCCTTGTGCTCCCCACGGGATTTTTCATCCATAGCTAGAAACCTTTGCTTGAGTAGGGGTGTTAGAGCTATATATAGTTCACCTTATCTAGACTACGTCTCACATATATATATGTAGATTGTAATCAATATGATATAGTCTTCGGGATTGTACATGATGAGTATTTTCTCTCCCTCTCACGTCTCTACATATCTTTTCTCTCTACATCTCAACAAGTCAACAAGGCAAGTGTTTCTCTTATGAATTCTTAGACTTTTATTCTTCTCAAGGAGAACTAGATAATCCTTTTTTGGTTATCTCATAATCTAGGACTTGTAGTTCATTTTGTAATATTGGTAAAGTGAATTGGTTCGAATACCCTAGGTTAAAAATAGTTGCATATTCGATTTAATAATTTTCAATGAGCTATATACGACAAAATTTTAACTTAATTATTAATATAGTGAAATTTTATTTTTTTTAAAGTACTCTTAATTGATTTTTTTAATCATCCACTTGAATTATCATAGCCCACTTTAAATGAATTATAGATATCAAGAAAATTTATTTTCTTATGTTTATATGACCTATAAATACCAAGGAGTTTATTGTTTAGATTTATGTAAATTATAAATATATATTTTTATATTTTATTGATATTTACCTTTACATAATTTATAAATGCTAAAAGAATGTTCCTAATGCAAAAAAATTTACTTGTCTTAATATTTACATAGTTTATACATTCTAAAAGAAATATTCTTAATGAAATTTTCTATTTTGCTAGCTAAATGAAATATTATTAATGCATACGCAGTTGGAGAGAATTTATTCAATGCGTTTTGATGTTATGCAATTGACCCTACCCTTTAAAAACTCTATGTTCATAACCTTTACTTGTCCTAACATTTCTTTTCTATTGAATTCCAATTAAGCTATAATTTATTTATCAAATATTGAAACTTCTTTATTTATACTTCCAATTGTGTATTAAGTGAACATTAATTTAAAAAGGAGCCTGGTCTTGTTTTACGAGTGATGGCATTCTAAACATGTTCGCGATTGTATTGATAGCTTCCACACTTTCCACTCTTGAGTACCATCTCTTTGGAGCCATTGCAAGAAGGACACTACAACAAAAAGGCTCCATAGACGCGCTCGTAGACGCAATATTTGAATTGTGAAAAAAAATGTCAGGCGCATTTATTAATGTGTCTACAACATCGCGTCTAAAAGCACGCTTATGATCAGCAATACACGCACATTTAGACACGCCTTTAAACGCGCGTATAAACGCGCTACGTTTATATATTATCATATTTTTAAAAAAGTGGATATATTCATATTGTGCGTCTATACAAGTGTGTATCTACACATCTAAAACCGCATTTACTTTGAAAGTTTTTGACGAAAATAGACGCACATTTATCGTGCAATTTAGACGCGCTGATAGATGCGCAAAACAGAGGTATGAAAAAAAAACCAAAGAGCATGTGGCCTGCAAAGCCACAGGCCACATGCTCTATGGTTTTTTTCCCCCATCAACATCAAATTGTATGCTTAGAGATAACAGAGAAATATTATTTTGAAGATTGGATACTGAAAACAAAACAATGTATGTAGCACACGAAATTTCATATATATAGATGAAACGTTTTTACATTATGAGTTCTAGTGCTTGTGACGTCATGGTCGCAAGCACTAGCTGAAAGTAATACATATCAAAAATGAAAATTACAAGCCAAGGGGAGGCATGCATGCATGGGGATCCTCTATATCTCCTCAGAAGAGGCATCATCATCGCTACCACCACCGCTGCCTGTGTCGCTACCGTTGCCGCCACTGCCACTGCTAGTCCTCCCCTTCGCTATCCTCAACTGCATCAGGGTTCGCCTACACAAAGGATTAAGGTATATAAATACCATTACAAACAATAAATTAGAGTTATCTATACTTTTCATGTAAAAAATAAAACATATCTCTTCTGGTGGTGGAATCCTCATGGCACGATTATATTGCTCCTTCGTGATGAGTCCCTCCTCGTAGAAATGCTGCCAAGTGGACGCCTGGTTATGTCCTCGATGGTAGCCTACCTCTCTAGGAGTAGGCATCCTACCAATGATATGATACTACAAAACAATTTGGACATACAACGTATTAAAACACACTACATAATGAAGTGAAACAAATTACAAAATTTAATTTTAAAATAGAAATCAAATAATACTTACAAACTCAGCCTCCCATGACTCCCTGCCACCCGATCCATAATGCGACGATCCCATGGTTGCCATCTGGATACATCGCGCCTCTGCATGCTGGCGACTTGTCATTTTCTCCGCTGCTCTCTTCTTGGCCTCTTTCCACTCCTTGCGGTGCCAAGTTGGGTGGTTGGCCATATCTAGAGCACCCCTGCTCTTATCTCCGCAATGACTCCTTGGCGCGCGTCATAAGGTGAGACCTCTTGTTATGAAACGCGTCTCTCACCTTTGACCGTCCCCAATCATCTGAGAATCATGAATTCTCGGGATTAGGGTACCTTTTATGTACTGCCCGCAGCACCTCTTCCCAAAAACCATTTTTCTGGTGCTTGAAGGGAATCATGCAATCTTTGTATGTGGCATGCACGACACTCCTCAAGTAGGCTATCACTTCCCTCCCCTCAAAGTCATGCAAGATACCACCAACATCAGTGATAGAGTAGTACATTTGTGGAGGCTCACCTCTCTCATTTTTCGGTGAGGGTGATCGAGAGCCACCACCTAGGCAACCCCCACAAAGCCCTCGACCTCCTTGTCCTCCCGCACTACTCTCCCTCCTCCCTCGACGTGCACTACCCTTTGCCTCACTCGATACACATGCTTCTGCAGATGCACGTGCTTCGGCCGATCCATGTACCTCAGCTCATCCCTGTGTAGGCAAAGATGTGATAGGTGTCCCAGACATCACACTAAAAACCTCATCTGCAGTGGGAGGGCGACCAAGATAATTGGTCATCTCCCCCATGAATTGCTCCTTGTTGAATGGGGTGCTGGAGGATCTAGGATTCCACATCTACACAAGAAAAATCATATTACCCTGTGCAAATAAAACATATTTCATACAGCGTCTATACCTGTGTCTCTGTGGGCGTCTATACCTGCGTCTCTGTCTGCGTCTGTCAGGGCATCTCTGTGGGCATCTCTCAGCGCGTCTATTTTCGCGTCTATAGCCGCCTCTACACTGTCATCTAGATGCGCTCACAAACGCGCATAGTCGCACCATTTCTTCTTAAACTTGCTTAGAAAACAAAGCTAAAAAAACTCCATAGATGACAAGATCCAGCATGTGAAGAGAGAGAAGAGAGAGACAAACAAACAGAGAAACCAAACAAGATTGAGAGAGAGAAGAAGAACTCACCTTCTTTGCTTGTTCCAATGGGTGGCGGCGGCTAGGTTGCAAGCTGCTTGTCCTCCTTCTTCCTTCCCTTGCTAAGTTGCTTCAATCTTGTTCTCTTCCTTGCTGTTTGGCTCTTCTTCTTTACTCTTTGGCTCTTCTTTCCTCATGTCCTCTTTTTACTCTTATTTCCTTGCCTCATTGTCTTCATGAAGTGATAGATAGACAGGAGTAGTGATGTCAAGCTCGAACTACAGAAAACGCACAAAAAACGTAGGAAAGCACAGGTTTGAAAAGAAAGCCACAACTTTTTTTAAATTTTTCTATACTTGCGTGGCGCGTCTGTCAACGCGTGTAATGGCACGTGTATATCCACAGATAATTCCTATTACACGTGCTTACAGACGCGCAGGAACAATTTAAGGAATCAATGCATGCATAATTAGGGAATCAATTGACCTATGTGGTGACATATTGCAAATGCACAAGTCAACCTTTGATTTATATATACATCCAATCATCAAGCCCTATCCAATCACATTTGTATAGGGCATGCCCTATCCAATCAATGCATGCATTTAGGGAATCAATTGACCTATGTGGTGACATATATAACAAATCTTGAGGATAAGAGATAACACATTGGCAAGTCAATTGGCACATATATATGT